>NC_038256.2:9763270-10063270 GCF_000004515.6 Glycine max | reverse complement strand
CGAGTATACTGATTTTCAGGAGGAAATAGGGCGCCGGCGGTGGGCACCACTGGTTACTCCTATGGCCAAGTTTGATCCAGAAATAGTCCTTGAATTTTATGCCAATGCTTGGCCAACAGAGGAGGGCGTGCGTGACATGAGATCCTGGGTTAGGGGTCAGTGGATCCCGTTCGATGCCGACGCTATCAGCCAGCTCCTGGGATATCCGATGGTATTGGAAGAGGGCCAGGAATGCGAGTATGGCCAGAGGAGGAATCGGTCTGATGGGTTCGATGAGGAGGCCATCGCCCAGCTGCTATGTATACCGGGGCAGGATTTCGCCCGGACTGCTGCAGGGAGGCGAGTGCGAATCATGCGCACCAATATGACCACCCTGACCCAGATATGGATGACGTTGCTCCTCAGCAACATCCTGCCCACCGATCATAATTCCGACCTCCCCATGCCTAAGTGCCAGCTGGTGTACGCCATCCTGACACGGATGAGCATCCATGTGGCTCAGTTGATCGCTGATGCCATATATATTTTTGCAGGTATGGCGCCCACTAGGCACCCTTTGGACCCAGATAAGTCCAACAGGGCCCTGGGATTCCCCGCACTGATCACAGGACTCTGCCAGTCGTTCGGAGTCCCCGTTGCACCTACCAAGGTGATTCGGCCGCCCATCACCCGGGCTTTTATTGAGAAGTACTGTACTCAGAGACAGGCTCAGGGTGATGCTCCACAGGCCGCGGGCGCGCCACCACCACCTCATCAGGCGGGCCAGGCTGGGGCATTTGACATGGAGCAGTATTTACGGCATTTGGTTCGCCAGCAGGCGGCCAACCACCGAGCACATGTACGGACCCATGATTGTCTGTACCAGATGAGCCTTAGCATGCAGAGCCAGGGCTTCGCTCCTTTTTCATGCCCTACTCCAGACCAGTTCAGGGCAGAGGTTGCATGGCCCGGAGATTGGCCCGAGGCCCAAGCAGGAGAGGCACCCCCAGAAGCTCCCGGCGATGGAGAAGAAGCCCACAAGGATGAGGAGATGGCCGATTTGCTTGACTTCTTGGGAGGGAGTGGAGACACGTGACTGGGAGATCCCCAGATTCATGTTTTCTTTCATATTTCTTTTATCATTTTTATTCTATGTTATTGTTTTGACTTGAGAGACTAACGTTTGTTTTTGTTGTTTCGATTGTCATTTGTACAGCGCATACATTTTGTTTAGATTGGTGCGTTAGTATTTATATATCATTACTATCGATGATGTTGGAAATTCTGGAACCGTGTAGAGTTCTTCGTTTAGGAACATCGTCCAAAAGTATATATGTGAAATAAACAAAAAAATCATGATAAAAATGAAATAGAAAAAGAAAGAAAATGAGATAGAAAATAGAAGAAAGTGAAAAGAAAAAGAGAGCAAATAAGAAAAAAAAAGGCAAGTAAGGAAAAAGGTAGAAAAAAGAAAAAATAAGTTGTTAAGCTGAAAAACCAACATGCTTTTGAAAAGAGACGATTTCCAACTTTTCTTTGAAAAAAATTCTTTGATCATAACCAATTTTTGGAAAATGTGTATACACCTGAAGGGTGAATGTTGTGAAGATTTTCCCAGACGCCCGAAATGGACTCGGATGAATGCACAAGTTGATAAAGGAACATATTTTGGAAACGTTGGGTTGACTAAAATAGAGGAAATGAATCCTGAACCCTAGCATCACATGACCATAAAAATTTGACACTTGAGTGTCCGCATAGGTGCATGCATGACCAGTTTTGCATAAAGTTTCCAAATCATCATTTTTGCATTTTGTGTCATGGAAATAATGTAAGGCATCCCTTTTATCCTTGAACCAAACCAAACCCTGACATGTATCATGCCTAGCCATTCTACAAGTCTTGAGCCAAAATCCTGACTCACCATAAACCTTGACCCAGGGTGAGAATGTCAATCCTTACCCTCGGAAGCAAAAAAGAAGAGAAGGAAAATTTCCAATCAAAGAAAAAGAGAAGGAAAATTTCCAATCAAAGGAAAAAAGGAAGCAAGGAAATTCCCAATCAAAGAATGGGAGAAAGCAAAAAGAAAAGAAAGAAAATTCCCAATCAAAGAATGGGAGAAAGCAAAAAGAAAAGAAAGAAAATTCCCAATCAAAGAATGGGAGAAAGAAAAAAAAAAAAAAAGGAGAAGAAGGAAAGAAAGCTCCTGATCAAGGATCGAAAGAAAACAGAAGAAATGTGCAGAGAGGTCTTTGGACCGGACAATATCTGAACAATACAGAATTGCCACCAAATGAACGAAAAAGAAGGAAAGGGAACCACGACCTAAAATAGTCTTCTCCCTTTGATTACCAACCAGAATCCCGTGCGCTAGCGACCTTTTTTCTCGCCCCGCACTAAACAAAAACAGAAAAAGAAAAAAGCCAGAAAAATCAAAAGCCAAAAACACACAAAAGCCGAAAAACTCCCCAAAAAAAAAAAAAAAACCATTCCCAAGGGAAGCCCTATTGATCCATGATCATGCATGTAATTTTTGATTTGATAGGAAATAATTTGCAAAGTCAAGTCATGACATATCTATGGTTCGGAATTAGGATGAAACACTTACCTGTGCGAGATTGATACACTTTGAGTGGATTTCTTCTATTTTTGTCGAACCCGGTGTTTCCTCTAAATGGTCATTTAGAAACGAAATGCTAACATCCAAAATCTCATTTATGGTTATGGGAGATTTCATCAGCAGACTCTCCTTCCCCGATAGACGCATTGTTTTTCACTCAAAAAGCATATACTGGAATATTTGTCTCTTTGCTAAAGCATGTTTGCATTTTAGTGGAGAAAACACCGAGACTTTTTCAAGTCTCACAAGTTATCCAGAACTACGTAGGTCTGAATTCCTCATTGGAGGATACGTAGGAGCAAGAGCCTCGCTTTTGTCGACCACACCGCCTTTTGTTGCCATGACTCAAGAGCTGATACGCGGAGATACCTTACGGTTATCCGCACCCCTTTTGTCATCCAGAGGCGGCGGGCCCGATGACAAGCAGAGACCAAGTTTGGTCATTCTGCACCCATGATACGCGGAGATACCTTACGGTTATCCGCACCCCTTTGCCGTTCAGACACAGTCGTGTCCGATGGCACGCAGAGACCAAGTTTGGTCATTCTGCACCCATGATACGCGGAGATACCTTACGGTTATCCGCACCCCTTTGCCATTCAGACACAGTCGTGTCCGATGGCACGCAGAGACCAAGTTTGGTCATTCTGCACCCATGATACGCGGAGATACCTTACGGTTATCCGCACCCCTTTGCCATTCAGACACAGTCGTGTCCGATGGCACGCAGAGACCAAGTTTGGTCATTCTGCACCCATGATACGCGGAGATACCTTACGGTTATCCGCACCCCTTTGCCATTCAGACACAGTCGTGTCCGATGGCACGCAGAGACCAAGTTTGGTCATTCTGCACCCATGATACGCGGAGATACCTTACGGTTATCCGCACCCCTTTGCCATTCAGACACAGTCGTGTCCGATGGCACGCAGAGACCAAGTTTGGTCATTCTGCACCCATGATACGCGGAGATACCTTACGGTTATCCGCATCCCTTTGCCATTCAGACACAGTCGTGTCCGATGGCACGCAGAGACCAAGTTTGGTCATTCTGCACCCATGATACGCGGAGATACCTTACGGTTATCCGCACCCCTTTGCCATTCAGACACAGTCGTGTCCGATGGCACGCAGAGACCAAGTTTGGTCATTCTGCACCCATGATACGCGGAGATACCTTACGGTTATCCGCACCCCTTTGTCATCCAGAGGCGGCGGGCCCGATGACAAGCAGAGACCAAGTTTGGTCATTCTGCACCCATGATACGCGGAGATACCTTATGGTTATTCGCACCCATTCTTTTGCTATCTGTAAGACAGAACGCTTGATAGCATGCAGGGGCTGACACAGTCTTCTGCACCTTTTGTTCCTCCGGGAACAACAAAGTCAGTTACATGCGGAAATTTCATGGTCGCTCGCGACTCTCGTCAACCGAGAGGAGCGAAATTAGTGTCATACACTGATTTTCGGGGACCTTTGCTTGATGACATGTGACCATTCTTTGGTCCTTGTGAGGTGCTTGGCACCCATCATTAGGCAATTTGTGAAATCCTAGGAACGACAAGTCACGGTCACCCGCGACTCTCGTCAACCGAGAGGAGCGAAATTAGTGTCATACACTGATTTTCGGGGACCTTTGCTTGATGACATGTGACCATTCTTTGGTCCTTGTGAGGTGCTTGGCACCCATCATTAGGCAATTTGTGAAATTCTAGGAACAACAAGTCATTTGCATGTGGAGATTTTATGGTCACCCGCGACTCTCGTCAAATCGAGAGGGACGAAATTAGTGTCTTATCTTTACTTTTCTTTTATCTCCAATAAAAGACAAGTAAAGAGGGGCAACTGTCATACCCTAATTTCGTCCGGGGACCTTTGCTTGATGACATGCGACCATTCTTTGGTCCTTGTGAGGTGCTTGGCACCCATCATTAGGCAATTTATGAAATTCCAGGACATGCCGAAAAAAAAACAAAAAAATATTGATGCACAATCCGTAAGTTTCCGTGACACACCGGAAATCAAATGGAAGCATCGTTGCATAATTAAGTGAGGTTCCGTAACATTCCGTAAGTCAAAAAGGGGATGATTATGTAATCCGCAAGGTTCCGTAACATTACGGAAAGAAAACAAGTATCGTTACGAAATTCGTAAGTTTCCGTAACTTTACGAAAAAAGAATCACCAAAAAACAGCAGAGGGGGGTGTACTTAGTAAAAATGGGGGTGCAAATAGCACCCAGGCCCATTTGGGCCCTCCAGAAGATTCCTCCAGAAGGCGGTTGCTTCTGGAGGAAGCAACCCTGCTCGCCTGGGCGAGCTGAGCTCGCCTGGGCGAGCTGGGCGGCAACCACCTCCCCTATTTTGCTATAAATAGGGGAGGAAGGGAAGAAGGAAATGGTCCAGCCCCTTAGGCACTTCTCTCTCTTTCGAATTTGCTTGGAAAAATTATTTCCGTGAAGAAAATCTAAGCCGAGGCGCTTCCGAAACGTTTCCGTAACGTTTTCCGTGAGGAATCTCGCAAAGGTTTGAACCGTTCTTCGACGTTCTTCATTCGTTCTTCATCGTTCTTCGATCTTCAACGGGTAAGTACCTCGAACCAAGCTTTTCGATTCATTCTATGTACCCGTAGTGGTCCACATTGTGTTTCGTACATTTTTATTCTCGTTTTGTTTACTTTTTATACCCCCTGTTGACGTGCTTAAGCCATTTTACTTAAGTCATTTCTTGCTTAACTTAAAAATAAAATAAATTTCCACCGAACGTTTGAATTGTATTATCCATTAATTTCGGTTAAAATAAATTCCGACCGTTCGGTCATGCCGTAACCACGTTGGAAATCAAAAAGAGGTAAAAAAATAATATAATAAATCAAAAAAATATCTTTTTAGTGAAATAAAGCGGAAAATCAATCGGACGTTTTCTCTTTGGGATTTCTCATTCTTAATCGAATTGATTAATAACTAAAGTGAAACTAAGGCTAAAATCAACTCGCCTAGTCAAGCTCGTCCACAAAAATAGGCTTTTGAAAGTTCGTCATTTCAATTCCTCACTAAGTAAAATGGATCGTTTTTAAGGTCCAACGCCTTAAAATGATCACCACTTAAGTAAAAAAGAATCACTTGATAAGAAAGAACTACGTAGGTCTGAGTTCCTCATTGAGGATACGTAGGAGCAAAAGCCTCGCTTTTGTCGACCACCCCAAGAGATCGTTAATGGTCCAATGCCTTAACGTTTCTCTCCTTTCAAAAACAAGAGATCGTTAATGGTCCAACGCCTTAACGTTTCTCCCCTTTCAAAAATCAAAAGACCGTTTAATGGTCCAATACCTTAAATGACCTTTTGTTCAAATAAAAACATATTTTGCAAAAAAAGACAAAAACAAACTTAACCAAACACTTTGTTCCGAAAGAACTACGTAGGTCTGATTTTCTCATCCCAAATTGAGGAATACGTAGGAGCAAAGGGAAACACCCTTGTCGACCACAAAAAAGAAAAAATATAAAAAGGGTATAAAGGATATAAGAACATAAAAGGGAATATAAAAAATCAAAGTCATGTTTGCACATTCGATTAAAGGCTGCCGTTCCTTGGGGCGGACGTGTGGGGTGCTAATACCTTCCCCGTGCGTAAATACAACTCCCGAACATTTCACTTAAAAGTTCGTAGATCGCGTCTTTTCCGGTTTTTCCGACGTTTTCCTCAAATAAACGTTGGTGGCGACTCCGCGCGTATTCCTTTCGTGGAACACGCATCCCGCGAGTCACGCGTCGCCCTCCCGCCGAAGGGTAGGTAGCGACACACATGATCGAGGAAGTCCATGAGGGCTCGTTTGGAACGCACGCCAACGGGCATGCTATGGCTAGGAAGATCTTAAGAGCAGGTTATTACTGGCTTACCATGGAAAGTGATTGTTGTGTCCATGTGAGGAAGTGCCACAAATGTCAAGCATTCGCAGATAATGTCAATGCCCCACCACATCCTCTGAATGTCATGTCTGCCCCTTGGCCCTTCTCCATGTGGGGAATAGATGTCATCGGGGCCATTGAGCCCAAGGCCTCGAATGGTCATCGCTTCATCCTCGTAGCGATAGATTATTTCACCAAGTGGGTCGAGGCGGCTTCCTACACTAATGTCACGAGGAATGTGGTGGTCAGGTTCATTAAGAAGGAGATCATCTGCCGATATGGTTTGCCAAGGAAGATTATCACGGACAACGGCACCAACCTGAATAACAAGATGATGGGGGAAATGTGCGAGGAGTTTAAAATCCAGCATCACAATTCCACACCCTACCGGCCAAAGATGAATGGAGCCGTGGAAGCAGCCAATAAGAATATCAAAAAGATTATCCAAAAGATGACTGTGTCATACAAGGATTGGCACGAGATGCTCCCATTCGCGTTGCACGGTTACCGGACTTCAGTGCGAACGTCAACTGGGGCAACGCCGTTCTCATTGGTATATGGGATGGAGGCGGTGTTACCATTTGAGGTAGAAGTCCCGTCGTTAAGGATCTTGGCAGAATCCGGATTAAAGGAATCAGAGTGGGCTCAAACACGCTACGATCAGCTCAACCTCATTGAGGGTAAGCGCTTAACGGCCATGAGTCATGGGCGCTTGTACCAGCAAAGAATGAAGAGCGCGTTCGACAAGAAAGTACGCTTACGCAGGTTCCATGAGGGAGACCTTGTGCTAAAGAAAATGTCCCATGCTGTCAAGGACCATCGAGGGAAATGGGCCCCGAACTACGAAGGGCCTTTTGTTGTGAAGAGGGCTTTTTCCGGAGGAGCTTTGGTGCTTACCAACATGGATGGCGAAGAGCTACCTTCACCCGTGAACTCTGATGTCGTCAAACAATATTATGCTTAGAAGCTGGGGCAATTAAGGATGTCGCTGCATGTTCTTTATCTTTATGCGTTTTCTGGATTTCCCCCAGGGATTTCCTGTCTGTTGTATCTCTCGTTACAATCTTTCAAAGAAATGAACGTGGATTCGAGGCTTTTAGTCCTCACGTTAGTTTCACACCTTGCATTAATCTGTGATCACCTGAGCCCTTCCGCTCAGTTTATGGGATCCCCCAAGCGCTTAATTAGAATTGAACCTGAACCAACTTTCCCTAAATTTTCTGCGTTTGAAAACATTCATGCATACGCATACGCATACGCATGTATATTGTTGTGGTAAAACAGGGGCAGGATCACCTTGGGCTACCTTCTGGAGTAGAGACAAAACATGAACGGCAGAAACCAATCAAGGTAGGGTAATGACGCGGTCAAGATTGGCCATACCTGGTTGTTTATTACTTGCAGGACGAACGCAAGCGTGGATGGGGTCACGACCGACCGATCGTTGCCTTTCTCTGTGCGAAACGAGCAGAGAATGTCGCTGCAAGGCAGCCCCGTATCCTTTGTATTTTGCAGCTTTCTTTTACTATTTGTTTGTTTTAAAAAGAAAAAAAAATAATAATAAAATAAGTAATCAAACGCCTAATTCTAACCTAAGTAAGTTCAAGTTAGGCAGGATGCTAATCCATGAGAAGGGAGGGGACATGGTTAATGTTCCCCTCAAAAAAAAAAAAAAAAAAAAAAAAAAAAAAAAAAAAGTGCAGGTTAGCTCGCCTGGGCGAGCCACCCCTGCACCAAATTATAAGAATGACGAAAGGGGGGGCGTTTTTACATTCAAAAACTTCTTTTCCCCCCTTTTCAAAAGCCATACCCACGGGATTGACGAGTTTGCAGTCCTAGGGTCATCCTTTTCGCATTTTTTGATTCCGTTTTGCGCTTTTGTTCATCACCAACAAGTAAGTGTTCCATCCCTAAGCTTTCTAGCTTTTCATTGATGTATTTTGATCTCCTTTTGGTGCTCTAAATTGTGGGAGTGTGCACAAATATATGGGGCAATTTTGGTTTGTTTTCTTGCTTGATTAGGTTGGATTAGGGGTTTGTGTGGGATGGCCCTAGGCCTATAATGCATTTTGAAACAATGGGACATGCCACATTGTCCCCGTTCTCTTGTTATTGACGCCTAAACGCGCGCCCACCAAGTGTTTGGTGAAATGCCTCAATGGCATTAGCGCGTGACTTTTGTAAGGAAACAACCCATGGGGCATTTTGGTTTGTACATAATTTCTATTTTTGGAATATGTTTTCATTCCCGAAAAAGGCTAGAGTAATTGCCCCACATATACCCTAAGCCTAGGAACTAAAATTTTATGCAAAAAGAACACAAAAGGAGGTGTATATTGGGTAAAGTTACCCTTTTTGGCCAGCAATCAGCTATGAGCCACACTACAATATTTTCCCTACGCCTAGATGTTTAGGAATTTTGCTCGTCATGAATGTGTAGGTTTAGAATAGGTAGCAAGATACCTTTGGCAATTTACGCTTTGGGTATGATAGCAAAGTACTTGGATGTATGTATGTATAATTTTTGGTAGTGAAAATGTCTCAAAAAAAAATATGTATAAATATGTTGCATGTTATGTGAAGAAACCATATTACAAAAAATATATACCTTTTAATTTGAATACAATTTTAGTCAGCAAAGGAAAATATGCTTGAATTTGCATGCGGCTTTAGGTAGCAAAAACTTGAAAAAAGGCATGAAATGTAGCACCTTATTGTGTAGGTAGTCAAGATTCATCGTGAAGTTTGTATATGTATAGGTATTAGAAATACCAAGAGGAGCGCATGTGCAATTTTTTTTGGTACCCCAAAATGCTTTGAGTAGGCATGTGTGTAAATTCAGCCAAGGAGGCGTGTGTGATGTAAATAACAAATACACCTTGGAAGTACATATAAATAATCTAGGTAATGAAGCTACCTTGATTGTATATGGGTGCATTTTTCTTAGTTAATAGGATGTCTTGTGCAAGTGAACGTTCGTAGGGAAATATGCGTATAAGCTTGCTCTAAATTTACATTGATGTTTGTATTTATGGGAGGAGGTTGTATGTCATTTTTGTTTTAAGAGTAGTGTCCCGCTGGTAAAACTAACTTTCCAAATGTTTGCCTTCGCAGGAAATGGCCTTGAGGAAGCTTGCCTCAAAGAGGTCCAGGAAGGACAAGGCAGCCGAAGGAACTAGTTCCGCTCCGGAGTATGATAGTCACCGCTTTAGGAGTGTTGTACACCAGCAGCGCTTCGAGGCCATCAAGGGATGGTCGTTTCTCCGGGAGCGACGCGTCCAGCTCAGGGACGACGAGTATACTGATTTCCAGGAGGAAATAGGGCGCCGGCGGTGGGCACCACTGGTTACTCCTATGGCCAAGTTTGATCCAGAAATAGTCCTTGAGTTTTATGCCAATGCTTGGCCAACAGAGGAGGGCGTGCGTGACATGAGATCCTGGGTAAGGGGTCAGTGGATCCCGTTTGATGCCGACGCTATCGGCCAACTCCTAGGATATCCGTTGGTGTTGGAAGAGGGCCAGGAATGTGAGTATGGCCAGAGGAGGAACCGGTCTGATGGGTTCGATGAGGAGGCCATCGCCCAGCTGCTATGCATACCGGGGCAGGATTTCGCCCGGACTGCTGCAGGGAGGCGAGTGCGAATCATGCGCACCAACATGACCACCCTGACCCAGATATGGATGACGTTGCTCCTCAGCAACATCCTGCCCACCGATCATAATTCCGACCTTCCCATGCCGAAGTGTCAGCTGGTGTACGCCATCCTGACACGGATGAGCATCCATGTGGCTCAGTTGATCGCTGATGCCATCTATATTTTTGCAGGTATGGCGCCCACTAGGCACCCTTTGGACCCAGATAAGTCCAACAGGGCCCTGGGATTCCCCGCACTGATCACAGGACTCTGCCAGTCGTTCGGAGTCCCCATTGCACCTACCAAGGTGATTCGGCCGCCCATCACCCGGGCTTTTATTGAGGAGTACTGTACCCAGAGACAGGCTCAGGGTGATGCTCCACAGGCCGCAGGCGCGCCCCCACCACCTCATCAGGCTGGCCAGGCTGGGGCATTTGACATGGAGCAGTATTTACGGCATTTGGTTCGCCAGCAGGCGGCCAACCACCGAGCACATGTACGGACCCATGATTGTCTGTACCAGATGAGCCTTAGCATGCAGAGCCAGGGCTTCGCTTCTTTTTCATGCCCTACTCCAGACCAGTTCAGGGCAGAGGTTGCATGGCCCGGAGATTGGCCCGAGGCCCAAGCAGGAGAGGCACCCCCAGAAGCTCCCGGCGATGGAGAAGAAGCCCACGAGGATGAGGAGATGGCCGATTTGCTTGACTTCTTAGGAGGGAGTGGAGATACGTGACTGGGAGATCCCCAGATTCATGTTTTCTTTCATATTTCTTTTGTCATTTTTATTCTATGTTATTGTTTTGACTTGAGAGACTAACGTTTGTTTTTGTTGTTTCGATTGTCATTTGTACAGCGCATACATTTTTGTTTAGATTGTTGCGTTAGTATTTATATATCACTACTATCAATGATGTTTGAAATTCTGGAACCGTGTAGAGTTCTTCGTTTAGGAACATCGTCCAAAAGTATATAGGTGAAATAAACAAAAAAAAAATCATGATAAAAATAAAAATAGAAAAGGAAAGAAAATGAAATAGAAAAGAAAAGAAAGTGAAAAGAAAAAGAGAGCAAATAAGAAAAAAAAGGCAAGTAAGGAAAAAGGTAGAAAAAAAAAAAATAAGTTGTCAAGCTGAAAAACCAACATGCTGTTGAAAAGAGATGACTTCCAACTTTTCTTTGGAAAAATTCACTGATCATAACTAGTTTTTGAAAAAATGTGTATGCACCTGAAGGGTGAATGCTGTGAAGATTTTCCCAGACGCCCAAAATGGACTCGGATGAATGCACAAATTGATAAAAGAACATATTTTGGAAACATTGGGTTGATCTAAAAATAGAGGGAATGAATCCTGAGCCCTAGCATCACATGACCATAAAAATTTGACACTTGAGTGTCCACATAGGTGCATGCGTGGCCAGTTTTGCATAAAATTTCCAAATCATCATTTTTGCATTTGTGTCATGGAAATAATGTGGGGCATCCCTTTTTATCCTTGAGCCAAACCAAACCCCGACATGTATCATGTCTAGCCATTCTACAAACCTTGAGCCAAAATCCTGACTCACCATAATCCTTACCCTCGGAAGCAAAAAGGAAAAGAAGGAAAATTTCCAATCAAAGAGAAAGCAAAAAAGGAAAAGAAGGAAAATTCCCCAATCAAAGAGTGGGAGAAAGCAAAAAGAAAAGAAAGAAAATTCCCAACCAAAGAATGGGAGAAAGTAAAAAAGGAAGGAAAGAAAGTTCTTGATCAAAGAAACTAGAAGAAATGTGCAGAAAGGTCTTTGGACCGGACAATATCTGAACAATACAGAATTGTCACCAAATGAACAAAAAGGAAGGAAAGGAAACCACGACCTAAAATGGTCTTCTCCCTTTGATTACCAACCAAAATCCCGTGCGCTAGCGACTTTTTTTTCTCGCCCCGCACTAAACAAAAAAAAAACAGAAAAAGGAAAAGCCAGAAAAATCAAAAGCCAAAAACACACAAAAGCCGAAAAACTCCCCAAAAGAACCCATTCCCAAGGGAAGTCCTATTGATCCATGATCACACGTGTAATCTTTGATTTGATAGGAAATAATTTGCAAAGTCAAGTCATGACATATCTATGGTTCGGAATTAGGATGAAACACTTACCTGTGCGAGATTGATACACTTTGAGTGATTTCTTCTATTTTTGTCGAACCCGGTGTTTCCTCTAAATGGTCATTTAGAAATGAAATGCTAACATCCAAAATCTCATTTATGGTTATGGGAGATTTCATCAGCAGACTCTCCTTCCCCGGTAGACGCATTGTTTTTCACTCAAAAAAGCATATGCTGCTCTAAATCAGTTGGAATATTTGTCTCTTTGCTAAAGCATGTTTGCATTTTAGTGAAGAAAACACTGAGACTCTTTCAAGTCTCACAAGTTATCCAGAACTACGTAGGTCTAAGTTCCTCATTGGAGGATACGTAGGAGCAAGAGCCTCGCTTTTGTCGACCATACCGCCTTTTGTTGCCATGACTCAAGAGCTGGTAGCCCGCGGAGATACCTTACGGTTATTCGCACCCTTTTGTCATCCAGAGGCGGCGGGCCCGATGACAAGCAGAGACCAAGTTTGGTCATTCTGCACCCTTGTATCATCCAGAGGCGGCGGGCCCGATGATACGCGGAGATACCTTACGGTTATTCGCACCCTTTTGTCATCCAGAGGCGGCGGGCCCGATGACAAGCAGAGACCAAGTTTGGTCATTCTGCACCCTTGTATCATCCAGAGGCGGCGGGCCCGATGATACGCGGAGATACCTTACGGTTATTCGCACCCTTTTGTCATCCAGAGGCGGCGGGCCCGATGACAAGCAGAGACCAAGTTTGGCCATTCTGCACCCTTGTATCATCCAGAGGCGGCGGGCCCGATGATACGCGGAGATACCTTACGGTTATTCGCACCCTTTTGTCATCCAGAGGCGGCGGGCCCGATGACAAGCAGAGACCAAGTTTGGTCATTCTGCACCCTTGTATCATCCAGAGGCGGCGGGCCCGATGATACGCGGAAATACCCGAGTGGTTATCCGTATAAACATTCTTTTGCTATCTGTAAGACAGAACGCTTGATAGCATGCAGAGGCTGACATAGTCTTCTGCACCTTTTGTTCCTCCGGGAACAACAAGTCATTTACATGCGGAAATTTCATTGTCGCCCGCGACTCTCGCTAACCGAGAGGAACGAAATTAGTGTCATACACTGATTTTCGGGGACCTTTGCTTGATGACAAGCGACCATTCTTTGGTCCTTGTGAGGTGCTTGGCATCCATCATTAGGCAATTTGTGAAATTCTAGGAGCGACAAGTCATGGTCACCCGCGACTCTCGTTAACCGAGAGGAACGAAATTAGTGTCATACACTGATTTTCGGGGACCTTTGCTTGATGACAAGCGACCATTCTTTGGTCCTTGTGAGGTGCTTGGCACCCATCATTAGGCAATTTGTGAAATTTTGGGAACAACAAGTCATTTGCATGTGGAGATTTTATGGTCACCTGCGACTCTCGTCAAATCGAGAGGAACGAAATTAGTGTCTTATCTTTACTTTCCTTTTATCTCCAATAAAAGACAAGTAAAGAGGGGCAACTGTCATACCCTAATTTCGTCCGGGGACCTTTGCTCGATGACGTGCGACCATTCTTTGGTCCTCGTAAGGTGCTTGGCACCCATCATTAGGCAATTTGTGAAATTCCAGGACATGCCGAAAAACCAAAAAAATATTGATGCACAATCCGTAAGTTTCCGTGACACACCGGAAATCAAATGGAAGCATCGTTGCATAATTAAGTGAGGTTCCGTAACATTCCGTAAGTCAAAAAGGGGATGATTATGTAATCCGCAAGGTTCCGTAACATTACGGAAAGAAAACAAGTATCGTTACGAAATTCGTAAGTTTCCGTAACTTTACGAAAAAAGAATCACCAAAAAACAGCAGAGGGGGGTGTACTTAGTAAAAATGGGGTGCAAATAGCACCCAGGCCCACTTGGGCCCTCCGGAATATTCCTCCAGAAGGCGGTTGCTTCTGGAGGAAGCAACCCTGCTCGCCTGGGCGAGCTGAGCTCGCCTGGGCGAGCTGGGCGGCAACCACCTCCCCTATTTTGCTATAAATAGGGGAGGAAGGCAAGAAGGAAGGGGTTCAGCCCCTTAGGCACTTCTCTCTCTTTCGAATTTGCTTGGAAAAATTGTTTCCGTGAAGAAAATCTAAGCCGAGGCGCTTCCGAAACGTTTCCGTAACGTTTTCCGTGAAGAATTTCGCAAAGGTTTCAACCGTTCTTCGACGTTCTTCATTCGTTCTTCATCGTTCTTCGATCTTCAACGGGTAAGTACCTCGAACCAAGCTTTTCGATTCATTCTATGTACCCGTAGTGGTCCACATTGTGTTTCGTGCATTTTTATTCTCGTTTTGTTTACTTTTTATACCCCCTGTTGACGTGCTTAAGCCATTTTACTTAAGTCATTTCTCGCTTAACTTAAAAATAAAATAAATTTCCACCGAACGTTTGAATTGTATTATCCATTAACTTCGGTTAAAATAAATTCCGACCGTTCGGTCGTGCCGTAACCACGTTGGAAATCAAAAAGAGGTAAAAAATAATATAATAATCAAAAAGACATCTTTTAGTAAAATAAAGCGGAAAATCAATCGGACGTTTTCTCTTTGGGATTTCTCATTCTTAATCGAATTGATTAATAACTAAAGTGAAACTAAAAGGCTAAAATCAATTCGCCTAGTCAAGCTCGTCCATAAAAAATAGGCTTTTGAAGTTTGTCATTTCATTTCCTCACTAAGTAAAATGGATCATTTTTAAGGTCCAACGCCTTAAAATGATCACCTCTTAAAGTAAAAAAGAATCACTTGATAAAAAAGAACTACGTAGGTCTGATTTTCTCATCCCAAATTGAGGAATACGTAGGAGCAAAGGGAAACACCCTTGTCGACCACAAAAAAAGGGAAAAATATAAAAAGGGTATAAAAGGATATAAGGACATAAAAAGGAACGTAAAAATCAAAGTCATGTTTGCACATTCGATTAAAGGCTGTCGTCCCTTGGGGCGGACGTGTGGGGTGCTAATACCTTCCCCGTGCGTAAATACAACTCCCGAACCTTTCACTTAAAAGTTCGTAGATCGCGTCTTTTCCGGTTTTTCCGACGTTTTCCTCAAATAAACGTTGGTGGCGACTCCGCGCGTATTCCTTTCGTGGAACACGCCTCCCGCGAGTCTCGCGTCGCCCTCCCGCCGAAGGGCAGGTTGCGACAACTGCTTCATAACATTCAGTTGTTGCAACATCTGTCATGTCAATTGAGTCACAACTGAAATATTCTTTCTCTTCACCTGGGATGATGTTTAATATATAGTCATTAATTTGGTATACCACCTCATTTGTTGCAGCTCTAGATTTGAGAAATTCCTCATCTTTATACTTCTTCTGGATATTTGGGTAGATACGCCTTACAATTGCTTCAATAGGATCAATGAAGTTTGTTATTAAAATATTAGGTGAAAATTCTATCTCATAACGTTCATCATCACCTTTGCCTAGTTTCTCATCTCCAACATTTATCAGCCATTGGGAAAAGCTCTTGATTTCTTGTGCATTTGTCAATGTGAGGTAGGTTGGACTACAAACACATATTTTTTGTCAGCTTTAAGACAATACAGTAGTCCCACAGATATGAGGCATTTATAGTAGCATGCACTATGTATGATCTACTTCCTTTAGGTATGACATGAAGAATTTTCCTGAAATAGCCTCCAAATACAACAACCTTTCCACCAAATGGAACATTGTCGGAATTAGACATACACATGATGTCATTCAATGTTTTATCTAATGCTTCAAAACAATACCTATGAGCCATAGAAGTCTCATCCCATATAATCAACTTGGTTGCCTTTAACAGTTCAACCTATTATGTACCTTGGTGGATATTATAGGTTGAGTTTTCTAATGTAGGCATATGAATAGCAAATTTCGAATATGTAGTTCTGCCATTTGGTAATAACAATGAGGCTATGCCACTTGAGGAAACAATTAACACAATATCACCTTTTGAATAGAATGCAAATGCTAATGTCTTCCATATAAAGGTCTTCCCAGTACCTGTATACCCATATAGGAAAAATATTCCACCAGCCTGTCTATTGACAACATTTATGATACTATCAAAGATATGTCTCTGTTCATTTGTATTTGCATACAAAAAAGGAAGGTAGCTACTACATGAGCCATCATTGTTTCTATTGTATTGATATTACATGGTCAATTAAAAAGAACACCAATTTTTGCTAACCTGTTAGAGAAGCAAAGTATGTTTCGAAATCATTTTGTAATTGAGCCTTGTCATAATTCTGCTCAGCATATATATATCTATTACCAAAATGTGACAACACCAAATGTGTTGGAAAAGGCATGGTTGGATAATCCTTTAATGTTTTTGTTGGATTGTAATATCTCTTCAATCTCAAGCAATGCCAAGTTTTGTAACTCTTCTGTTTCCAACTGTAAATCTTTGGACACGAAAAAGAAATTGAATTTTTAAGTTCTAAACAATAATTGTAACTGAAAAAAGAATTCATGGTTTAATATATGTTACCTAGTATGTTTCTTATCCTTCTCTGTTGATGAAAGATACCATCAATTAGGAACTCCCATGTTTCAGACCATACATGATTTAGTCTCTCAATGTTGTTTGATATGAGCATTGTTACAAATAATCTTCTAAGGAATTGGCCAGAACCTCAATGGTATGCTTATCTTAAAGCCTCAATATATTCCTTATCATCAACTAAGAAGCCTATACCAAAGCAAGCTTCTCTAAATGTAGAATACAATCGACCTTTGACTGTACGAATTTGTTCATAAGTGGTTGGTCCTTTAACCACAACCAACATCATCCTAAGATAATACAATTCTCCAGTACTTGGAGTTAAGCCTTCCAATTGTATAGCCTCATTTACGTGGCTTCCAACATCTTTTTTGGCGACGTATGTAAATTTTGTTATGAATTGTAGATATGTAAGACCTTTTGCTTGTTGGAAAATGCTGTTAGCTTGCAGCCAAGAGGTAAATATGGACTCTTTAACGGTTGGCTTGGATAACAAAGCATTAATGTCATCACGATCTTCAAATATTACTGAATTTTCACCAGGAAAATGAAAGTAGAACCTTTCAACAGCAGGTGATCTTTGTGAATCCGGAATGAAAATATTCTCCAGCAAGCTTCACAAGGAGAAATATACCTACAATCAAGATAATCCTTAATCTCATCAACAGTCTATTCAGTTGTTCCTTCTTAATTTTGGACAGGCACAAGAGATGTGGTTATGCGATCATAACCTTTATTAATGTACTTGAATAAATACTTGATGGACATTGATTGATTGCACCATTCTATGTTGAGGTAAGCTTGATATTTCAACAATAAGTATGGATTGTATGGTACCATGTATCTAATGTCTAGTGCTATACCATTTCTGTCAATATATTTACCATTATTACGCTTTCTATAAACATGATAACCCTCTTGGTAACAACAGGTTCAGCTCGCCATTTTTTTGGGAAATATCTAGAACACTTTCCATCTTTCATGCATGGTGACTTTTTGTTTGCATGACCACATGGACCATGTTTCTTGACACACTCATAGAGTTATGGTTATTCAATAGACATTGTTCAATATAGTTATGGTTGTTCAATAGAATCTGGTATCTCAACTGATATGATGCCATCAATATTTGTAGGAGATGGATACTTGCTGGCAGCATCCAATATTGGATCAAGTGGCCTCAGAATAATTAAGAAGAGGGGGGGTTGAATTAATTATTAATGTGTCTTGACTAATTAAAAATTTATCCTTCTTAATATTACTAGATTCAATTAGGCTTTACTGCTAAGTTATGAGGAAGTAAAGAACAAAAACAATAACTTAGACAAAAGTAAAGCGAAAATAAAAGAACACAACAGAAAAGTAAAGAGAGTAGGGAAGAAGAAGACAAACACAAGATTTATACTGGTTCGGCCACAATCCATGCCTACGTCCAGTCCCCAAGCAACCAACAGTTCTTAAGATTTCTTTCAACCTTGTAAAACCCTTTACAAGCCAAAGTTCCACAAGGGATGTACCCTCCCTTGTTCTCTTTGAACAACCAAATGGATGTACCCTCCACTTGAACTGATCCACAAGAGATGTACCCCCTCTTGTTCTCAGTACAACAACCCAAGTAGATGTACCCTCTACTTGTACCACAAAAGATGTACCCTCCAATGTGTTAAGACAAAGAATTCTCAAGCGGTTAGTCCTTTGAATCTTTGTAAGGGGAAACAAAAGATATCTTAGGCGGTTAGTCCTTTGAAATCTGTTGTTTAAGGGGAAGGGAAGAATCAAAAGAATTTTCAGGCGGTTAGTCCTTTGAATTCTCTTGGAAAGAGAGAAGGGAGACACAAAAGAATTCAGGCGGTTAGTCCTTCTATTCTTTTGGCAAAGGGAGAAGTGAATGAAGAAGAAGAATAACACAAGTTTTTTTGAATAATGAACTTTTCTTAGAAAAGAAAGTATTGAACAAAAACTCTTACAAAGAATTTGAGAAATGAATGAGAATTTTTTGTAAAAACTTGTTATTGAAATTCATGCCATGGTCACATATTTATAATCATTTGATGACTCAAGTTAAAGTTTGTGACTCTTGGAAATTTCTTTAAAACTAATCACTTTAAAAGATTGTGACTCTTTTGAAAACTAGTCACTTAAAGGTTGTGACTTTTGAGAAATTCTTCAGAAACAAGTCACTTTAAGAATTGTGACTTTTGGTAATTCATTTTTCAAAATCAGTCACTGGTAATCGATTACACATCAATAGATGTGACTTTTCATTTTAAATTTTGAAAATAAAACGTTTAGAAACTCTGGTAATCAATTTCAAGTATTGTGTAATCGATTACATAAGTTTAAAATGATTTGAAAATGTTTTATCGCTAGTTGTGACTTTTGAAATTTGAAATCTAACGTTTTAAAACTTTGGTAATCGATTACATGATTATGGTAATCAATTACAGCTTTGTAAATCTTGAAAATAATGTTGGCTACTGGTAATCGATTACTACCTTTTGGTAATCGATTACCAGAGAGTAAAACTCTTTGGTAAAAGATTTTGTGAAAAATTCTTGTGCTAATCAATGTTTTGAAACTGTGGGCAAATTATAAATCCTTCCATCCTTCTTCTTGTCCGCAATCAATTGTAGGTTAAGATTCTCTGTCTGATAGTTATCATATATGTCTTTCACCATCCTAAAAGACTTAGCAAACACATTGTATTCATCAAGATTATCATTTAACTTCCACACAAGCTCCGAATCAAGTATATTTTGCCTTGCACAAATACAGAAAATGTCATGAGTGATATAAACTAAATAATTGGGTCCACCATTTACCTCTGTGACAACTGAATAAAAACAGGCATATAGCCATTCAAAGCAAACAAAGTCAAAAAACATAATTTACCTAACTGCACCAATTCTATTTTCAATTTCATTTTTTGTATCATATATATACAGTTGGGAAAATTTTGGTGGTTTCCCAGTGATGTAGCTTCATGTAGAGCTTGTAGGCCTTGAATCTTCTTCATCAATGGAGTCCTTTGCTTCTTGAAGATCAATGGAAGCGGAATGGAGAATTAAGAAAGATGATTGGAGACCAAATTGTATAACCTTTTCCTTTGAGCGCAGTTGTATCCCTGAAAAATTAAAGTAAATTTTAATTTCATGATATATATTCCCAAACAATGCACCATTACTTAAATGAATACACACACACACACACACACACACACACACACACACACACACACACATATATGGGCATAGTAACTCAGTACACATCATTCACATAATGGAAAGTAAATTTGTTCATACAGATACCTAAATATGTGATTTACATCCTCAATTCAAAAAAAATAATTATGTAACCAGCTACGGAGGAGTTGATTAACATAACACAACTCTCTCCCAAAATAATCTCAACGTCATCACATAGGCTCGGGGACTCCACAAAAGAATCTCACTTCTCGTACTCTACTGCTGTCATTCTGCTCCCACGAACAAAGGCTCGTGATCATCACAGGTACCAACCACACGGTACAAAAATTGCGAGGGGTGAATTTATTATAAAAGAAGATAATACAAAAATCAAATAATCATAATTATTAAGAAAACATTATCAAATACCATAAACATACACAAACATCCCTTAGTCCAACATACACTCAACAAGTAGTCATCATCCGTCCATAGTTCTAATCAATCAATGTTAGTATGATGCATGCACCTGATCTCAACTCTCAAATGCAATGGGGTACCATCCCCAAGGAAATAGCCTAAGCGTGTTCACACGACACTCTCACTTAGGAAAACTAGGCAGTAAGCGTCGAGGTCACCCTGTCGTGCACAGGCAACTCCCCCCATGGTGATCAACCTGCGTCTCAAGGGAGTTCCAAACCGAGTGACATGCCCCTAAGTACAAGTATTTTTCCTCATGAAAAACTACGAGTACTTACTGACAAAGTTTGTACTATTTCCATGCAATATGAAGTATGAAACATGAGCATCATCAATGCACTGGCCATGGATAATTAAAGATTCTTAGCCATCCCCTTCTCTCTCCAGGAATGCTTAAAACTCTTTAAAACAATATTTCCCCCTCTAGAGATATCAAACATGGTCACCACACCCCCCATGTACATACACAACATACATCATTACAATAGCATCATCACAATAACATCATCAACATCACAAGCAATCACATTCTACATACATACATATAAATTCATGCCCGAGATTCACATTCCCTAGGTCTTCAAGCAACATAAACCTCATACAACAACAATCTATAATACCACGAGACTCATATTTTTTAAGGAAAATGGTAAATTAAAGAGGAAAACTATAGTATTCAAAACAAACTCTTATGCCCATTAGAAATTTAATAAAGAAGTAAATAGAAGAACAAATATAAAATTTTGGGTAGAGTCTCCTCTATATTTAAGACTTTTCCCAAAAATTCCAATCAATACAACAACAACATCATTGACAATTTCTATCATCGGTAACAAACCTATCACATCCCATTAGTTAAAAACACAGTTTTTCTTGAAAACCAACATGCACATCAATAACAAATATATCACATCCCATTAGTTAAAAACACAGTTTTTCTTGAAAACTAGCATGCACATGAACAGACATACATCCCCATAATTGGGTTCCCTGACCCCAACTATGGTATCAAAAGCTGTAAACAAACAATAAACTCCCCTCACCTATCTATATCTCTCTCTTAGTTCCTTGCGGCATTGTTCTAAGATCTCTTAGGTTCTCGTCTGTTCGTCCAAACACAGAGCTCTATATACCAAATCAAAGATAATTTAGTATAGATTTCAAAGACAAGGTTAATATTAACTTTTGGGGTCAAATACCTATTCGATTTAAAAAGGGGCTAAAGGGGTGTTTTGAGATTCATATCAAAGAGAGGTCATATTGAAATTCTGATCACGCCATTGTGACCAGGTTTCAACAAATGTTACAAAAACAAATTCTATTATATAAGAAGGCAACTTTTACAACGTCTCTTTTTTCAAGGGTTTTTCAAAGAAAGTGTAAAAACATCCAATAATGGTTCCCAAGTCTAAAGAGATGCAAAGATAGGCTCAAACTAACAAGAAGAAGGCTTAGAATCACGGTTATCTCAAAGAAACTATGAAGGAAGGATTGGAGGCTTTGTTCTCTACTGAATCCTTGAGTTGAGTTTTGAAGATTCCGCTCCGATTAAACTGTTCTTCTCCGTGCGGTGATCCGACGGCAAGCAAAGGCGGCTCGTGGTGGTCACCGGTGGTCAATGGTGGTGGAGGAGGAGCTTGGGGGTGTCGGGGGAGGTTTTAGGGGAAGAGAAGGAGGAATAAAATGGCTCTTTTGTGCTGCTGGACATATTTGTAGCATGTAACACTCGCCCAGGCGAGCTGGCTCGCCTAGGCGAGCTGATCAGCTCAAATTTTTCTGCTTCGGTAAAAAAATAATATCTCCTACTCAAGTTGTTATATACTAAATCCCAACGGTCAGAATGTGGAGAGTTGTCTTAGAAACCTCCAGACAAAATTTGAATATGATCCAACGGCTAATGAGTCTGGGATGTGGATTTTACTAAAAATAGGTTTAGGTAATTCACACATAACTCCACATAACTCAACATCCACATCAAGAAATTCACACATGACTAATTCAAGCCATACCAAAACTCATTCAAGTCAACCATATAGTCAAATAATACAACAAATACAATTAAACATCGATTTATAATTAGTAATATTTCGGGGTGTTACACTTCCAATCAAAAGGCGTGATTTTCCATGAATTTTGTAAATTGGAAAACCTTTTTCCTTTGAGCGTCGTTGTATCTATCTTGCCTTTTCCTTTCTAAATTGCAGAACCTTTTCATTAGCACATCAATTATAAGCCTTGATATTTTGTTGGTAATTTCTGTTTTTGCGTGATTCTTGATCATATAGTAGTTGTTGCAAAAGTGTTGGAGGATTCTTGAGAAAAGGAAGTTGAATTCTTTCCATGCTGCAACAAAGAATATATTTGGGATTAGCTTGCTTTCTATATTTCCTCGTCCTTTCTTGATACCACACAACAACTTGGCAATATGCACATGTGCTAATGTTACTTAGTTTGGCATAAATAACACTGTGGTTAAACTGAAAGTTCTGCATGCTAATAGTAAAACCTGTGTTAATTTCGTGAGCAGAATCATCAACACAATCTGATAGCTCATTCTCATAATCTAGTACATTGTCATATGTTTCTGCATAACAACAAATAGTTACACCATTATGATTATTACTTTATGTTTAATTCATTTGATATAGTATTTCAAATTATTGTCACCTGCATTTTCAGTACCGTTATCTGAAGAGGCCTCATTAGTATGATGAAGTGGATCATTTGAGTGTTGAGGTACAAAGGAATGATCATGGATTTCATTTTCTAGTAGTCCAGTAGAAGTTGAAGATGCAGCCACAAAGTCATTGTACAAATTACTACAAAGCCTTCATATATTATTGATAGTTTCCTCTGTCTAGTTGACACTTGTTGACTGTTGGGCTGAGTATTTGTGACATCTGCTAATGCCATTAGAAAAGTTCTTTGGCTGCTGCCACTTGTTCCAATTGCATTAATAGTTCCTGTGAAATTCATAACTATCACAACCTACCCTACAACGGGAGTCTGGGTGAAAAGCCAAAGGTGCGTCTTCTAAAAAGAAAATGCGTGGAGTCGTCACCGTTTATTTGAGGAAAACATTAGAAAAACCAAAAAGAGGTTTGCGAATTTTGAAAATAAGGGTTTGGGAGTTGTTTACGCATGGGAAGGTATTAGCACCCCACATGCCCATTGTTAGTCGGTGAAAATGACTAACTTTTATGTATAAAACTTGTATAAATTGTATCCAACTCTCCCAATTTATGGTTATTTTGTAATGTTATAAGTATTTTCTGTTAAGTATAGGTAATAAACACTTAGTATTTTCATTTTGTGTGTTTAATAATCATTTTCTCTCAATTTCAGGTTAATTAGGCAAGCTTTGGAAAAGGATGTTTTCACCTTCTCGCTAAGCCAATCTGCTGGCTTAGTGAGCATCCACTAAGCGCAAAACTTCTGGGCTAAGCACGAGGAAGAATCCAGAAGAAGATGAGCTGTACAGGTTCGCTAAGTGCACCACTTCATCTCTCTAAGCGCACCGCTTCAGTTCATCCGCTAAGCGAGAAAGGCGCGCTAACCCAAAAATCACTAACGTGCGCTAAGCGGTCCATACGTGCGCTAAGCACACGAGCACGAACAAGACCACCTATTTAAGCCTAAAATCAGATTTTGAGAAGAGACTTTGGACTGGGATTCAGAACTTTGCATGTCTAGGGTTTCTAGAGAGAGAAAGGTCCAAGTTCCAGAGAGTTTTGAGAGATTTTGCTATGTGAAAATCTACAGAGACCAGAGCTTGAAGTAGGAGCCGGTTTGAGAGCTTGAGATGAGTTTGTGAGTGATTGTGAGATCCTAGAAGTGAAGGAGACATCCTCACCACTTGTATTTTTGCAATCTTTCATCTTGTTCTTCTCTTTGTTGTTAAGAAGGCTTCCTGGTATGGAAAGCTAAATCCTCTGTTGGATCTTCCCTGTAGGTACCTAATGTAAATATATTTCTATCTATTTAATGATGTTTTGTGTGTTCTCTGTGTTATCTACTTTTCATTCCGGTATGCCTTTACCTTGATCACATAGATGCATGCTTTGTTAGGGTCATTCAATAGTGGAAACTGGTCTGACTCTAAAGTCTTTGATAGTGCAGGGCTGAGTTGTCGTGCTTTCACGAGGAATCGGGGTACAATAAGTTAGTTGAGTATGTGTGTCTTAATGCGGTCCTGGTTGAGTTTAGTCTTATAAGAGGAATCTGCGGACGATGCTTGATCAGGATTAGGCTAAACTATCATGAGGAATCGGGGTTTAGTATTTTAGGAGACACCATAAGAACACATGAACATTGTTAGATAGAGAATATCTTTTGAGCATCAGGCACCTATTAAGAAGACCAACTTGTTCTCTACTTGTTTTTAAACATCATTTCTCTCGCGTGATTTTCTTTCTTTTTGCACAGATAGTTTATACACTTGTGCATATTCACACTTACTTTTACACAATAGACGCCTATTTGCTGAAATGGCTTACCAAATAACACAAGTTCCCCGAGTGTTTGATACTCGGTTCTTATCGTTTTATACTACTGGTGCGATCCAGTGCACTTGCCGAAAGCCAAACACTCGTCACAAGGGATGACAACCTTTAATCGAGTATACGCAACATGACTTCAGAATTATTTATTTTTCCCTTTTATATTTTTTATTTTTTTTTGGGTCGACAAGGGTCTTGCCCTTGGTCCTACGTATCCTCAGGTGCGATGAGGAATTCAAACCTACGTAGTTCTTTAAGTCTGAATGTTTGTGTGTTAAATTGATTTTTATGCTTTCAAAATATTCGTTTTAATTTCGAAAAAAAGTGGTTTAAGGCATTGGACCTTGAAATGATGTTTTAAACTTTGAAATGAGGAAAGAATCATTAAGGCGTTGGACCTTGAAACGATCTCAAGTGATATTTGATAAAAAGAAATTAGTTATGAGTTCGTTTTATCTTGGTTTGTTTATAGAAACCACTTGGTTCTTTTTTTATAATTTTTTTCCAGATGTTTAGAAAATTCAGTAAAAATTTCAGCTTAAAATTCACATTTACCAATTCTGTGTTTGCTTATGCTCAAATGTCTTGAATAACACAATTCAATCAAGCTTAAGACTTATTTGATTCACAAATCCAACCACAACTCAATTTCTTCATAGGCATCATATAGGACAATTAGAAAACAAAACAAAGTTCAACAACAAGACTACTTCTAGGAATTGATTTAGAACATGTTATGAACTAAATAACATGTATGGATTAGACTCAAAATTCAAAAGATAGGCTAAGAATGACAAGAATACATGAAAAAATATATCTAGAATTCAATCAACAAAATCAAAATTCAACACAAACTTAGAACATAATGTGACAATTATTATGACTAAACATGACTCTAAGACAACATGGAATAAGTGATTTACACTTAGATTTTTGTGTTTTTTTTTTCTAATCAATATTTTGGAAGAAAATTTAGATCTAAAGGTTCAGCACAAGAAAATTATGACTGATAAATGATAGAACCTAAAATCAACACAAAAACATGATTCAAGAGTAGATCTATAAAATTTGAACCATAGAAATGCAAGAACAAGTGTAGATCTAAGATTTAATCGATTTATTTTTTTGAATCTACTCTAAACAGCACCAAACCACAATACAATGGAGGATGTACATCGAGAAGAAGATGAAGAACAAGGAATTAAAGTGAATTGACTGAACAAAAAGATAGAGGAAGCAAAAGAACATCACCTAGATGAAGATGCTCTGATACCACATGACGTAGCTCCATGTGGAGCTTGTAGGCCTTGGTTGGATCTTCTTCATCAATGGAGTCCTTTGCTTCTTAAAGATAAATGGAAGCGGAATGGAGAAGGAAGAAAGATGATTGGAGACACCACTTCAAGGAGAAGATGAGTCAAGAAGAAGCTCACCACCATAGGAAGCTATGGATAAGAGCTTGAAGGTAGGAGAAGATGAGTGGATGGAGAGGGAGAGAAGGAGCACAAAATTTTGTGCCTCAAATGAGGTATGAACTTTGAAGTGTAATTCTCAAATGATCAAAGTTGAAAAAATGCACACACATGGCCTCTATTTATAGCCTAAGTGTCACACAAAATTGGAGGGAAATTTGAATTTCTATTCAAATTTCACTTGAATTTGAAATTGAATTTATGGAGCCAAATTTTGGAGCCAAAATTTCACTAATTATGATTAGTGAATTTTAGCTATGGTTCAGCCCACTAATCCAAGATCAAGTCCAAGATTCTCCACTAAGTGTGCTTAGGTGTCATGAGGCATGTAAAGCATGAATGACATGCACAAAGTGTGACTATATGATGTGGCAATGGGGTGTAGCAAGCAAATGCTCACCTCCCCCTCTAGCTGGTTACTTCCATACTTGACCTTGACTTGATTAAAACCTTTTCTTAAACGCATGTGCTTGGTTCAACCCTAAGTTCACAAAAATATAAATTTTGATTGCCAATACTTTGACAACCTATCATAGAGATGAATAATTATGGCATACTCATGCTATGCATGACACATGTAACTATGAGATCAACATGAGACGCCGAAATAACCATCTTTTCCTAGTTAACAATGCGTTAGGTACCATGTTCACATGATTTTCAATCTTTTTTTAAGTGAAATAAGTGTATAATCCCAACATGGTTTGTTTATAGCTATCATCATGGTACCCAACACATGTAACTAAGAATTTGGTGTAAACTTTCATTCTTTATTGTGACTTTCTTTTAGTTCTTTTTGTTTTGATTTTTGTGTTTGTTTTTTTGTTTTCTTTTTTTTTGAGGAAAATGCAAGACATGAGCAACTATGTGTCAAGATCATGCATGAGTGAACATAACATGCGAACGATGAAAATAGAATCTATGTAATTGGCAGAACAAAAGCACGCTAAATGTATGATAATGCAATGACTTATGCAAATGCAGTGCATGAATATGATAAATGATAAATGTAGGAATGATATGTTCATTATGATGCAATGAAAAGATGCATGATGCGATCAAGGAACAAGTCAGAGTGAGTTTGCTCTGTGCCCCTAATTCAAGAATCTAATGGAAAGGATCCAAAAGTCCACTTCTAGTGACAACTCCCAAGGGTACTTTCATGTAACCTTACCGGTCTCTAAAGATACCATCCTCTTAGATAATACATTTGTGGCGATAGGGACTACGAGCGACAATGCATCACCAAAAGAGGAAAACTCTAGATAAGGCTTCATTATTATCAAGCGAGTCGGAGACCCAGCATGACCACAAATCAACCTCCACTTCTTACAGCTCACATAGACCCGTGTATAGGGCCTAATATCTCAATGTGTGTGCAAAGGTGTAGGTTCCATGTGTGCATAGAACAAAAATATTTCTAACTATGAATGTAATAGATAGACAGACACACACCAAACACAATAACATAGCAAAGTTGATACACAAATATGTCCAAAACAAAGGATAAAAGAAAAGAGGGAAAATAAATAAGAAGTCATGATAAAACATTGCACACTGATCGAATGACTTAACTCTCTAACAGTCCCTAGTGGAGTTGATCTGTCACAACCTACCCTACGACGGGAGTGCAGGCGAAAAGCCAAAGGTGCATCTTTTAAAAAGAAAACGCGTGGAGTCGCCATCAACATTTATTCGAGGAAAACGTTAGAAAAACCGAAAACAGGTATGCGAATTTTGAAAATAAGGGTTTGGGAGTTGTTTATGCATGGGGAAGGTATTAGCACCCCATGCACCCATCACAAGGGATGACAACCTTTAATCGAGTGTGCGCAATGTGACTTCAGAATTATTTACTTTTTCCTTCTTTTTTTTGAGTTGACAAGGGTGTTGCCCTTGCTCGTACGTATCCTCAAGTGCGATGAGGAATTCATACCTACGTAGTTCTTTAAGTCTAAATGTTTGTGTGTTAAATTGATTTTTATGTTTTTGAAAGATTCATTTTAATTGCGAAAAAAGTCGTTTAAGGTGTTGGACCTTGAAACGATGTTTTAAACTTTGAAAAATGGAGAGAATCATTAAGGCGTTGGCCTTGAAACGATCTTTTAAATTTGAAAAACAGAGATAGTCGTTAAGGCATTAAACCTTGAAATGATCTCAAGTGATATTTTGATAAAAAGAAATTAGTTATGAGTTGGTTTTATCTTGGTTTGGTTTATTAACTTTCAATCTCTTTAAAGACAACTTTACAACACTAGCGATCGGTTAAGATTAAACTTTACAAAGGGAAACAAGATCGCCGTGATAGATGAAGAAGATGGATGTGCACATAATAACAAGGGGGACCCCTAAAGGTACATAGATCACATTCAATCCTCAAAAATAAAAACTAATCAATGGTCGTACAAAGAACACAGAACAAGAAAATGACTTAGGGAATGATCGCGGTCGCGATTCGGTAGCGCCTCAGATTCATTTCCTCTTCTTTCTCTCTTCTCTCAAATCTCTCCATTTCTGACCCTTGGAACCTTTTAAAACACCCCTAGGATGCCTATTTATAGGCAAAGGGTCACTTTGGGGCAGTTGTAGCTCGCCCAAGCGAGCTAAAACTTAACCCAAAAGCAATGAGCTTGCCCAGACGAGTTGGTTTCATCACCATGAAGCTATTTGGGGGCCCAAGTGAGCCAGAGGCTAGCCTAGGTGAGCTAGGGTCCAGGAAAACCAAGAAAAAAAAACCCTTTTGCCCCCCTTTTTTTGGTATTTCTCACATTCTTGATCAAAACACTGAATGATCATCTATTTCACACTGTAACTGGCGTTTAACACCGTAAGTCGACTAGAAAGGATCAAAAGATCAATGAACGATAGTCCCTGGACGAAATTAGGGTATGACAACAATAGAAGGTCAGTCTTCACAACATATGTAGTAATACACCTTATAACAACAATACAACTTGAGGATATTAGTATAGAGATGTAAAACCTATATTTTCATTGAATATTTGTGCCTTTTTGGCTCTATCATTCTAACTTCTTAAATGTTTTCCTTGCAATATTAGTTTTCTTTTTAATCTTGCAGATTTAGTAGAATCTCTTGTGATAGAACCTTCTTCTTCCATGAATCATTAACTGGAAATGAAAGTTCTTCAATAATGACCTGAAGATATCTTAGCAGAATATGATAAAACGAAAATGTTAATGAGTCTTTGGAGATTGCCAAATTTGTTTGAAGTTATATTGTTTTGATATTGAATTGAAGATATGTTAGAAGAAAATCATTGTTACATCAAGTCTAATTCACCTACCAGTTGTGACATAGTGATTTAAAAAAATTGTTAGGAAAAATGATACACGAACTCCACTAATTAGAAAATCTTGTGCTTTTCATTAGTATTTTAGATGGTACATTGGTTAGAATAGAAAAAGTGACTTAGTGGAAGACTTAGTATTCTTGATTGCTATGCTTTCGTTGGTAACAACACCTTTTTGGTAGCTGGTAGACTTAGTATACCTTATACCTACCTTGTAGTCACCTATTAGCAGATTATGACTCTATTTTTTGTTACCTACAAAATACTATAATCACAGCATCGCAAGTTTTAGACATATCCCATCCAGTTGGTAATAGGCTACCAGCACACTTAAAAGCAAACCTTCTTTTGCTTTTGATAATAGCCTCCCATGAGTAAACTTCGAACTCTTCCGTGATTTCTGTTGGACACTCATATGCTTTGTTGTGATTTGTTTAAGAGCATTATGTTGAAATTGATTTGGTTTTGTCCAGAAATTACTTTATACAACAAATGATTTTTTTATGCTTTCGTAAGGTCTGCAACACATGTTTTACAACAGAGGCTACAATGTATAGGCTACAAACAATTGGAAAATCCTGCTCTTTTATTTTTGTGGAATTGACAAAGTTCAATTTAAAGACATGCTTTGTTGGCCTAAACTATCTATATTCTTTTCAACTTCAAAATTTTGGTTCATATATGTCTTACCCACTTTAACAACACCATTCCACTTACCAGGATCAACATTTTTAATTTGAGCAACAATCTTATGAGCCTATGCAAATATTAAAAATTGTCATATCATATGGAAATTATTTGATAGTTATCATATTTTGAACATACCATATTGCTATGGATTTCGAATTTCCTTTTTTCATATTATTTAGCAACACTGCATTACATTTGTTTTGACACAATTACATTATGATAACATCAAATTTTTCACATACATCTTGTGCCACAGTTAAGAGTTCCTTGGCATGAAACATCCTTAACACTTGCTTGTCATGATAGATTTGATGCACCATATATCCATTAGGATAATTAACAGCATCTCGAAGACATCTTCCTTCAACACTTTCTCTATTTATTAAAAATAGTAGATGTTTGCCAATAAGCGACATCACCTATGGTGGATACACTATTGGATCAGGATCCTAAAAAAGTCAGAAAAACAGGTTATGCAGCATTGGTTAAACTATTGAAACAATCAGAGGTCTATGAAAAATTTGTAAGTACCTCAGTTGACAAAATAAGATTATGGCAGTCCTTATTGACTAACTTTGCTACATCAGCATTTGGTAATTTAAACCATGCAATTCCAGAATCATCATAAACTTGAGATATTAATGAGTAGTTGCAATGCCATCATAAACTTAGTTTTTAATTCACTATCATAGGAATGATTTGTATGCAAAACAGAATATATGAATTAAGTATGTTTACCTGGGAATTAGTGGAACACAGACTTTAGTTTGGTAATGTCTTGTGTCATTATATTCTACCAATCGATGACCATTTTCTAACTCCCACTAAGGTGTATTATCCATGAATCCAACGATTTTGGCCCAAACGACACACAAATCATCCTTCACAGTGAAAAGCACCATATGTATATATTAGTGAAGACCGTATTAACAACTTCAACAATCCAATTAAATAGTTATATATGAAGGATTAAAAACACTGACCCATCCAAATAAGTGCAAATCTGCAATCATTTAATGGGCATTAAGAATCAAGAATTTGAAATAAACATCATTTGGAATTGGTCCAAGATTAATCACTCACACTTTTTCAAGCCTAACTCTGTTATGGCACATGTAATGTTAATGTTAAACAAATCCATATTTGACCAATGATAAAAGCAATACACATTTGGCCAAAATTGCAACTGTAGTAGGTACACATTAAATGAATGTATACCTTATTCCACAATTAGACATGGTTGGTAAGATTGGATTCAATATTATGTTGCTGACATTAGCCACCATTTCAATATACATTTCACTTGTTTCATTGATATGTTTTTAGTTAATATATTTACAAATGTATGTTGTATCATCAAGCGAGAACAACATTCAACACTAATGTTAATGCCTACCATTGAGTCAATACACATTTGGCAAAAATTGCAACTATAGTAGGTACACATTAAATGAATGTATACCTTATTCCAAAATTTGACATGGTTAATGATGCAATCCTACCCCCTAAGGGCATTGGATAGAAGACTCCATGAAGATTGAGCCAAAGAGACAAAAGAAGGCCCTAGGGTTCTCATGAGCCTCAAGGTAGATTTTAGGCCAATGGGCTAAGTATGAGCCCACTTATCTTTGTACATATTAGATTAGGATTTCATTATTTTTAGGTCTTGTATTTAGGGCTCCATAATGTAGGTAGGGTACTCTAGTATTGTAGGATTTTTCAGCCCTTGTATTTTAGGGCACCTAAACTAGTTTTTGTATTAGGGGTAGTTTCATAATTTTACATGCATTAAGTAAATATTTGATGTGTGTGTTGGGAGATAAATTTAATTGAATTGGGAGAAGCCCAGTCCAATTAAATTTTGGAGGGGGAGGTGAGCATTTGCATGCTACACCTTATTGCCACATCATATAGTCATACTTTGTGCATGTCCTTCATGCTTTACATGCCTCATGACAACTAAGTACAATTAGTGGAGAATCTTGGACTTGATCTTGGATTAGTGGGCTGAACCATAGCTAAAATTCACTAATCATAATTAGTGAAATTTTGGATCCAAATTTGGCTCCACAAATTAAAATTCAAATTCAAGTGAAATTTGAATAGAAATTCAAATTTCCCTCCAATTTTGTGTGACACTTAAGCTATAAATAGAGGTCTTGTGTGTGCATTTTTTCAACTTTGATGATTTTTTAGCCCTTGTATTTTAGGGCACCTAAACAGGTGCCCTAAAATACAAGGGCTGAAAAATCCTACATTACTAGAGTACCCTACCTACATTATGGAGCCCTAAATACAAGGCCCAAAAATAATGAAATCCTAATCTAATATGAAAAAAGGTAAGTGGGCTCATACTTAGCCCATGGGCCCAAAATCTACCCTAAGGCTCATGAGAACCCTAGGGCCTTCTCTTGCCTCTCTGGGTAAAAGACTTGCTTATGAATCAAGGGGAAATAACGTGTTTTAATTCTGATATTTTTTTAATTAAAATTTGCTCGCTGTTTAATTTACAAAAACAAACAACCCCCCCCCCCCCATTCGTTACTGTTTTATTACTATCTATTATGAACATTTGGTTGACCATTGCTCGCTGGGAGACGACCTAGGATCACTTCCTAGATATTGCATTTTTAATGTTTATTTGATTCGGGTATAGCCTCGATCAAATTTGGCGCCGTTGCCGAGGAGCAGTGGTTCAAAGGTTCATAATAGCTAGTGATTCGTGTCTTATGTTTAGTTGTTTTACGTTTACTTCTTTTGTTTAGTGTGTTCGTGTTGTGTTAGTGTGGTATTAGTATGTTATGTTAGTGCGTTGTTCTGTTTTATTTGATGTTCTGTTTTGCAATTTAGTAGTAACCCTTGTTCAGCGCTTCCCCTATTTCAGTTTTATGTTTTGCTGTGAATAGTGCTCAATGATGGAATTAGAGACTGATTCTGTGTTACTGTTCACACAACATTACATTAGCGACTGAATTAGTGACAGTTGTTTACAATTTAATCGGCAATTTTTTTTTATAGTCAAGGTTGTTATTTTTGACTGAATTTTTGTGTGGTAGGTTCTTTTGACTCATATTTTGTGTGAAAAATACCAGGAAAACTTGTTGTGGCTGGATTTGAGAGATTCAAAAAAAATTTGAGAACTTGTGTTTAGCAAAACTTCAAACGGCCATAACTTTTGCTTTGGGTATCAGAATAACTTTTGTCGGTTGGGGACTCCCAAGCTCCAAAATCAGTCGTTTACTAAGTTTTTTATTTTTTAATTTTTTAGTATTATTGTCCTATTTTTCTAAACTTTGCTTAGGTATTTTTCATAGTTAGACATTGAATTTTTGTTTGAAATATTTTGTGCTATCTTTTCATGATTTTAGGGTGTTCCTCATAAAATTTTAGCTCATTTTGATATTGTTTAAGTATAGTTGTAGTTTCACCCCCTTGTTAGGTGCTTGTTGAGAAACACATTATTTGTTGCATATAGTGCATGACTAGGGGTAATCCAGGTGATTTACAACCCTTTGATCCTGAAATAGATAGAACCTTTCATAGATTAGTTAGGCATAGTGTGTATCCTGGTCATTTTGTGCATTGTGAGCATTCTGAGCATTCTGTTGAGGATGATTCTGAATATTCTGATTTTGAACATTCCACTACTAATTTTTATATTGAGAACATGGCTCAACCTCCACCTTGTGAGAGGACTCTTAGGGAGATGGTTGCACCTAATTTCACTTATGAAAGCTTGTGCATTCAATATCCTGATGAGGGTGTTCCATATGTTCTCAAGATTGGACTAATACATTTGCTGCCCAAGTTTCATGGTCTTGCAGGTGAAGATCCTCATAAGCATCTTAAGGAGTTCCATATTGTTTGTTCCACCATGAAGCCCCCGTATGTCCAAGAAGATCATATCTTTCTAAAGGCTTTTCCTCATTCTCTGGAGGGAGTGGCAAAAGATTGGCTATACTACCTTGCTCCCAAGTCTATTTTCAGCTGGGATGACCTTAAAAGGGTGTTCTTGGAGAAATTCTTCCCTGCATCTAGGACCACTGCCATCAGAAAAGACATTTCAGGCATCAGGCAACTTAGTGGAGAAAGCTTGTATGAGTACTGGGAAAGATTCAAAAAATTGTGTGCAAGCTGCCCTCACCACCAGATTTCCGAGCAACTCCTTCTTCAATATTTCTATGAGGGACTTAGCAACATGGAGAGGAGTATGATTGATGCTGCCAGTGGTGGAGCTCTTGGTGATATGATCCCTGCTGAAGCTAGGAATTTGATTGAGAAGATGGCTTCCAACTCCCAATAATTCAGTGCAAGAAATGATGCTATTATCCTTAGAGGAGTCCATGAGATGGTCACAGATTCATCTGCATCTACTGAAAATAAAAAGCTTGAAGGAAAACTTGATGCCTTGGTTAACCTAGTAACCCAGCTTGCCATGAATAAGAAATCTACACCTGTTGTAAGAGTCTGTGGTCTATGTTCTTCTGCAGATCACCATACAGATCTCTGTCCTTCTTTACAGCAATCTGGAGTCAATGAGCAACTTGAAGCTTATGCTGTAAACATTTATAATAGACCTCCTCAGCAGCAAAACCAACAACAGTAGAATAATTATGACCTTTTGAGCAATAGATACAATCCAGGTTGGAGGAATCATCCAAATCTGAGATGGACAAGTCCTCCACAACAACAACAGCATGTCCCTCCTTTCCAGAATGTTGCTGGTCCAAGCAAGCCATATGTTCCTCCTCCAATACAGCAACAGTCACAACAAAGACAACAAGCAACTGAGGCTCCTCCTTAACCTTCCTTAGAAGAGTTAGTGAGGCAAATGACCATCTAGAATATGCAATTTCAGCAAGAGACAAGAGCCTTCATTCAGAGTCTGACAAATCAGATGGGGCAGATGGCTACTCAGATGAATCAAGCTCAGTCCCAAAAATCTGACAAATTACCTTCACAAACTGTGCGGAATCCGAAAAATGTGAGTGCCATCACCTTGAGCTCTGGCAACCAAATTCAAGTGCCTCCACCAGCAGCAGCACCTGTACCTGAACCTATCAAGCTTCATTCTACACCTGAAAAAGAGGATGAGATAATTGCACAAAAGAGAAAGCTTCCTAACAAAAATGTTCATGCAGGTGGACCTTCTTCTAGTAATTCTGACTTACAGCAGCCTCTTATCCCTCTTCCATTCCCACCTAGAGCGATTCCAAACAAAAAAAATGGTAGAAGCGAAAAAGGAGATCTTGGAGACCTTCAGGAAAGTAGAGGTGAACATACCTCTGCTAAATGTCATCAAGCATATTCCAAGATATGCCAAGTTTCTAAACGAGTTGTGCACCCACAAAAGGAAGATCAAAGGCAATGAAAGGATTAGCATGGGTAGAAATGTGTCAGCATTGATAGGTAAATATGTTCCTCACATTCCTGAGAAATGTAAGGACCCAGGTACTTTTTGTATACCTTGCATTATTGGAAACAGTAAATTTGAGAATGCCATGCTAGATCTAGGAGCATCAGTTAATGTCATGCCTCTGTTCATTTTCAATTCTTTATCTCTTGGACCTTTGCAATCTACAGATGTAGTGATTCATTTGGCAAATAGAAGTGTTGCTTACCTCGCAGGTTTCATAGAGGATGTGCTGGTTCGGGTTGGTGAACTTATTTTTCCTGTTGATTTATATGTTCTTAATATGGAAGAGGGATTTTCCCATGGTTCAGTTTCGATTATTTTAGGCAGGCCATTTATGAAAACAGCCCGAACCAAGATAGATGTTTATGCTAGCACATTGTATATGGAATTTGGTGATATTGTTGTTCATTTTAACATTCTTGATGCCATGAAACATACATCTGAGGATCATTCTGTTTTTTGTGTTGGGATAATTGATCAGATTGTTGATAATTATATGTTTGATTTTGATTCTGTTCTTTATGGTAGCAAACATCCATTTTTATCTAATTTGCCTACTTGTCATTCCTTATGCATTGAATCTGAATCTAAGTTTGAATTTGATCCTGTATCTAATTTTTATGCTGAGAATGAATCTGAATTTGAGTCTGGTTCTGATTCTCTAGGTGTTGTACCTCTTGATATTGATTTTTTAGAGTCAGAATGCACTAACCATGTTGCGGGAGGTACATACACTTCTGACTTACTTTATGAGGTACAGGCTGAGGAAGCTTCTTTTTCTCCTACCCTGGTGCCTCCCACTGTTCAGCCACCACCCGCACCAGAGTTGAAGCCCTTACCAGCAAACCTCAAATATGCTTACTTGGAGGACAAGGAAAAATTTGCAGTGATCATCTCTGCCTCCCTTGATGCTGAGCAAGAGGACTAGTTGTTGCTAGTTCTCAGGAAGCACAAGAAAGCCATTGGATGGACTTTAGCAGACATTCCTGGTATTAGCCCATCTACATGCATGCATAGCATACTTTTAGAGGATGGAGCTAAGCCAGTGAGGCAGCCACAGTGGCGACTCAACCTCGTCATTCTAGATATGGTGAAAAAGGAAGTGAGCAAGCTCTTGCAAGCTGGAATCATCTACCCCATTTCTGACAGCCAGTGGGTGAGTCCAGTCCAGGTGGTTCCTAAGAAGACAAGCCTCACAATGATCAAGAATGAGAGGGATGAGCTTATCCCCACAAGAGTGCAAACAACTGGCGAGTCTGCATTGATTATTGGAGGCTGAACCAGGTAACCAGAAAAGATCATTTTCCCTTGCCTTTCATTGATCAAATGCTTGAGCGCTTGGCAGGTAAGTCCCATTATTGTTTTCTTGATGGTTTTTCTGGTTATTTACCAATTCATATTACTCTCGAGGATCAAGAAAAGACCACATTCACCTGTTCCTTTGGCACTTTTGCCTATAGGAGGATGCCCTTTGGCCTATGCAACGCCCCTGGTACCTTCCAATGGTCTATGCTTAGCCTTTTCAGTGATTTTTTAGAGAGTTGCATAAAGGTGTTTATGGATGATTTTACTGTTTCTTGGTTATGTAGGGTTTTATAGGCGTTTTATCAAGGATTTTAGCAAAGTGGCCCTTCCACTATCCAATCTGCTACAAAAAGAGGTGGAGTTTGATTTTGATGACCGGTGCAAGGAGGCTTTTGATTGCCTCAAGCGTGCAGTGACTACCACCCTTATCATTCCGGCACCTGATTGGACAGCCCCATTTAGGCTAATGTGCGATGCATCCAATTATGCATTGGGGGTTGTCCTTGCTCAAAAGATCTCCTTACTTCAGCTTACTTCTCTTCCGCCATGACTTAGGGAGTTTTCTTTCTTCTGTCTCCTTCTCTACTTTTATTGCACTTGTCCAAATTTATTGATTGCTTTGATTGTTCTTGATCTTATGATTGTGCTACATTGAGGACAATGTGTTGTTTAAGTGTGAGGGGGGGGAGAAGATTGTTCTTTAATTTTTTTGGGTATTCTAGTTTAATTTTATTAGGTTTTCTAGTTAAAGTTTGTTAGGTTTTAGGTTAATTTTGTTATTTTGGTTTTCTGTTTTGTGTACAACATTGCATGTTCTCTTTGAATTATAGGTTATGTACAGGTAATGGGTAATTGTTTTTGAAATAGGAGTTTCTTGGCATTTTGTGAATTGAAATCCTTATTTTTTCTTTGCATGTCAAGTTAGTTTTGAAAGTTCGAATTGAAGGTGATAGATTTACCCTTGGTGAGAATTTGAGCCATCATCATCTATTTTATTCGGTGTGTTTTGCCCCATTGATTGCTTGCACAATAGCCTTGGCTTGACTCTTGTTGATACTTCTTGTTTCACATGCATGTTGGGAGATGATTTAGGCATTTTGTTCTTATAAGCCTCTAGCCAAATGAGCCTACCTTGAATTAATTCCTTTGATAGCCCCTTTGAGCCTATGTTCCTCTTTCTTTGTTTTGAAGTTCATTACAAGCCTTAAGTAAAAAAACCATGATTTCACCCTACCCATAAGGAATTTTGGAGCTTTGGAATTGTTTAGGGAATAAGTGTGAGGGGGGGGGGGGGGGGTATGTTTCATTGGATGATATGTTTTTGTTGGCCATGCTTGATGATGTATTTTGGCCATGCTTGATGTATATACATATATTGCCTAATTGTTGCTTTATTTTTCAAATGCTTTCAATTGTTACTGTTCACGTTAAAAAAAATCAAAAAGAGAGAGAGAGAGAGAGAGAGAAAGAAAAAAAAATAAAAAAATAGAAAAAGAATGAAGTTGAATAAATGAGGTCTTGGTTTGAAGACTTGGATTGGTTTAAGGACTTGGTTGATTTTGTTTTGGGTTTACTTTTTAATTTTGGTTTTTGGGTTTACTACTTTTTCTTACTTCCCACTTATTCTCCATTGCTCCTCTATTTCTTTGGGTTTTAGCTACTATCCCATACTTTCATCTACCTTGTCCTTGGCCCCATTACAACCTTAAAAGACCTTTTGATCCTCATGTGCATGCGTTTGTGATGTGGTTGTCAATTTTAGAGTCTTGCCAAGTCTATGTGGTGTTTGTTTTCATGGGTGCTCTGAGAGTAAACAGTAGCCTAAACACTTGAGAGATAGAGTGCATATCTTGTGAGGCTTTATCATTTTCATTCTTGAGCTGATTGACTATCTTGCCAAGTTTGAGATGCTTGGATGATTTTCATGATGGCCTTGATTCTTTAACTCTTTACGTGTTGGATGTTACCCATTCTTTTCATTCCTTGAGATTCATTGAGAAATATGTAATTGTTGTTGTGTCTGTTTGTTTCTCTTTAGTATCTCTGGATTTGTCCCTTGCTTTGTTTTTTTTTTATTTTGCCCAAGAGTGCAAAAGGCTAAGTGTGAAGGGATTTTGATGTGTCATCATTTTCTCTTATTTCTTAACCCTTTTTGTCACCATTTTAATTACTAATTAGTCTTAATTGTCAACTTAATTATGCAGTTTTATCAATTGGGCCTACTGGACTAATTTTGTGATTTTTAATTTAATTTTAGGATAATTATAAGCAATTGGGCTTGAATCCAGAATTGGGCTTGGACTTGAAGAGAGCAGACAACTTTATTCTACCAAATCTTATCTTATCTAGATTTTATCTCATCTAGATATTATTTCATCTAGATTTTATCTTATCATATCTAGATTTTATCTCATCTAGATATTAGTTCATCTAGATCTTATCTTATCTTATCTTATTTAGATTTTATTTCATCTAGATTTTGTCTTATCTTATCTTATCTATATTTTATTTTATTTATGGGCTCGGACTTAAAACAGATTAGTAAGCTTTGGGGCTGACAACTATACAACATCACAAGGGTTCTAGTTTTAAGACTCTCTCTCTCTCTCCTTTTCGTTTTAGTTTTAGAACTCTCTCTCTTTTTCGTTTTAGTTTTAGAGTGCTACTCTCAATTCGTTTTAGTCTCTTTTTCGTTTTGGAAGAATAATTCTAGTTTTCTTCATTTTCTACTGATTAATGGAAGGCTAAGTCTCCAGTGTTGTTTTCTCTTGAGGATCAAGCACCGCTCTCTTTGAGGTTCTATTATTACTATTAAATTTTGATCAGTTTTTCCTCTTCACCAATTACTCTGTATTTGTTGCTATTAATCAATGCATGCTTAGTGCTTGATTAATTGTCTCTGCGCTTAATTTATGTTCATGCTTAATGATCGTTCATGATTAATTGGTGTATGTGTTGCTTAATCACATAATGAATGCCTTATGTTAAATTTTGCTTAGTAATTTAATTTAGGGTTGGATTAAGTGGTTGAACTGATAAATGATAAATTCTCGTAACCTAGGATAAGAGACTTGCTTGTGAATCAAGGGGAAACAACGTGTTTTAATTCTGATGTTTTTTTTTAATTAAAATTTGCTCGCTATTTAATTTACAAAAATAAACAACCCCTCCCCCCAATTCGTTACTGTTTTATTACTACCTGTTATGAACATTTGGTTGACCATTGCTCGTTGGGAGACGACCTAGGATCACTTCCTAGATACTTCATTTTTAATGTTTATTTGATTCAGGTACGGCCTCGATCAGTAATTTAAGCAAATGAGAAAGTCAACAAATCATAATGTTTTAATATTAGGATAATGGAAAAATACATTTCTTGGATATTAACACACTATCTATTGATTCTTTAATTTTTTTCGAGTTCTTTTCTAGTTGTTATTTCCTTTATTATAGAAAGCTAGACAACCAATAGTTCAACAGAGCATATAAGACATGATTCTGATTAAGATTTACCTAATAGGAAAATTGGCATGCAAGAATTTATTATTTCTAAAATAAAATTTGTTTGAAAGTGAAAAATATAAATTAAGAGTTAATAATATGAAGAACTTAAAAAAGCAACGACAACGACAACGATTTTGAATACAATACTCATGAAAAGAATATTAATATAGCGATCAATCAGAAAATAAAAGAAATAGTTACATTGGTAACAAAAGCAAAGTATAGAAACAAATATATTACCTTTTGTTGCATGACTTCTTCCTAAAGAAGCAGCCACACTTGTACATCGAAACTGGAAGCGATGAGAACTATTCTTAGGAGATACCACGGCTCTGAGTTCCAACAATCATTTAAGTTCACTTGTCCTCTCATAAGATTTTCACAGGTAGGTGACAATGCATCTTCAAACCAATAGAGAACATATTCATTTCAAGTTACAGGTGTTAAGGAGAGTGTTTTGGACTACCCTCAGTGAAAAATGCACTACGACAATAACATCAAAAGCCTTGTCCTAAGAGGTGAGTTTGACTACATGGAAATTTAAGTATATAGTCCTGAAAATTTACACATGTGCATATAGAATAAAAAAATTGATCGTGCAAATCACTAACATTTGACAATGTTGTATACTTAAATAGTACATCAAATGTTGGGTTGCTTATGCATTTCCGAACATTCTCAACATTACCAAGAATGTCAAAAGGGAAAAGATTAAGCAAGGGTAGGTATTAGAAGGAAACATGCTGGAAATTGTTATCAAATGGCATCATTAATTAAATCCACCCTCACCATCAACATATGATGTAAATTTTATAACACAAGATACATTGACAAAGAATCGATATGGAGACATGTTTAACATCAAAAGAATAGTTCCAATAACAAAGTCACAGATATGGAAATTTACCAAGAAATGATGCAACAGCTTGCCACAAAAGTTAGCAAGAACATCATCACGGATTTTACCAGGGTTCTGGGCTATGGCAGCCAAAGCAGCAAACTACTCAGTCATATTTGTAGCAGTTTTATACTCATGCAGCACAAGCTTGGTGAATTATTGTTCATGGAGGCATCCAAGATAAGATATAAATTAAAAAAGAAAAACATGAGCTTGCTACCATCATGTATAATATATATATATATATATATATATATATATATATATATATATATATATATATGCAACAAAGATGTATATACCAAGAGCAACATTCTTTAGAGCATGTCCAAGTCCAAATTTGAGTGATTGAAGACACATTATTCTAGAAGCCATATCTCATTAGGAAGATATTTGAACACACATAACTCTTAAAAGGAAGCTAAGACAACATACCTTCTAGACTAGGAAGATATTAAAAAAAAACTGCAACATCTAGCACAATTATATTATTAATGAAAAAATGGATGTCCAGCAAAAATGAGATAGAGGAAGAAGTGAAGTTCAATAATGATTTTTTCTTCATGTGATAATGTACCTCTCTTGAAATCGGGCCTTAAACAATTGTTCCACTTAAGGCTCCATCTCTTATCACACCAACTGAGCCGAGCACCAACAACATTGAGAAAGAGTGATAGTAAGTAACAAGGAGTGTTTAATTAGTTCATAGAGCTTCTAACTTCTAAAACAAAAAAAAACAATAATATGAACTTGAGACAACATGAAGGACCCAAAGGAGGAGGTTGTGGAAAGCATAACATAAAATGAAAGGAACCCGTTGCACTAACTGACGACTAATTATTGATGTTGGAAACCTTTCTGATTCCTAAAATAAAATTAAAAAACATCAACAAACTTGGACATTAGAATCACAAAAAGTAAAATTGAAAAGAAAAAAAGGTGAATGATAATCACGACATACCCACAACTTCTTGTTGTTGGACAAAACCCTTTCGATTTCTCATATGAAAAATATCAAGAAATCCATTAAACAAAATGGGGAAATTAAAAAATAATATGAAATACATGTAACAATAAGAAAGGTGAAAATGAAAAATGGATGAGAAAACAAACTTACCAATGGTATCAATGTGGTGGTGAAGGAACTCGTTGTTCAGTAGTGATGATGATGAAGGATGTCACTACCGAGTGGAGACGATGGTGAAGGAAGTTGTTGTTGAGTGGCACTAAAATGGAAATGCAACAAATGAAAATTGGTCACACATAGCTCGAGTTTTCCAACATATAGCATGCACAATGAACATAACTCGGTGACATGAAATCACAGGTCTAGAACCTAGTCAGACATAGCTTGGTCTTTTGAAGTTTGAAAATCAAATTGAAATTAAGTTGGGAAATCTGGAATGAAAAAATAGAGGAAGCAAAGCGCAACATACTAGCTTGGATTTTTGTTATAGCGTCAACAACTGAACAATTTGGGTTGGATTTAAAGGACACTCTTTAAAATTGAAGCAAAATGTTAACTAGTTGACAAGTGCACCAATTTATCTCAAGTAGTAAAGTACTCAAAAGTCTAAGTGTTGAATCCACAGGAACTTTTTATGTACTTAAATTGATGCAAACCCAATTTTTAAGCAGTTAGAAGAAGTGGAAGAGATAAAGAATTATAAGTGTGAAATTGGAAGGTAAAAGTAAAAGAAAAGAAAATAGGAACAATAACAATAATTGAATGCAAAAGATGAATTCATAATGCAAATATGTTGAGGCCTAGAACTACTTGTGATAATGCAATGTTAATGATTTTCTCTATCTAATGTTATCCCAGTTTCCACTCACATCTACTATGACACCCTATCTTTGGTTTCTCGCATGAAGAGTCTAATTTACCTATTTTTCTCTCCCAAATTTCTTTGCAAACATAAAAACAATAAATTGCATTAAGATTAAAGATGCATCAAATAGGCTAAACAAATATCAATCTATTTCTAGCAATGATTTCATTTAGATGCTCTTTCCCCCTACTTAGAAAATAATCATTTTTTAATGCATTATCCTCTAAACACTACATGAACATGGGTGATCAGACCATAATCAATAAACAAATCAGCACATAAAAGAGCAATAGAAACTGGATTGCATTAAATGGATATTAAAAAAGAGTTACATTACAAGAGTTGGTCTGTTCCCAACAATGGGGGTTTAGCCTCTCATTGACATGAGAAGCTTTGCACTTTAGGGGCTAATGTAGATAAAAGAAGGGAAGGGACGGATAGAGGAGAAGAAGGGAAGAATGACTAAGGAAAGAGAGTTCACCTACGAGAGATGCTCAAACTTTGAATGTATTCAATAGAGAGCTCTAAAACTCAATGTCTTTCCCTTCTGCTTCCTTTTATAGGCGTAAGGTATCTTAAAATCCACACGACCTCGTGCTAAGGGCACACACTCCTGGGCCTAAATTCTTTATTATTTCATTACAATGATATTAAATTCATTATTATTTCATTAAAAACTAATAAAGTGAAGAAATTCTAATCATTATTAGCCAAATTTAACTATCAATTAAACTCAAATTTTGCAGTTATCAAAAAACATTTTTTGGAGGTTAAAAACGATCAAAAAATGGTTCATTACATTTTAAATGTTTCCCGTAAGTAATTATTGATAGTAAAAATTTGCTACAAAACTTTTTGGCACAAATCAACTGTTACATAATTGTTTAACCGAAAAAATTGATGGCAAGGATAAAAAAATTAAACAGAAAATTAATTAGAGAACTACGACTGACAAACATTTAATCGAGGGATTAAAAATAAAAAATACTTAAGGATGTAAAATATATTAGCCTTCAATTTATAATCAACATTAGTAAATCTTTATCACTATGAATGAATTCATTGTTTTAAAACCAATTAATAAACCCCTACAACTTCAAAAGCGTGTATTTAAATGATTCGTTTGCACACTTAAACAGGAACTAAATTTAGGGAAAGGATACCTTTTCAATTTAAAACAAAAATTAATATATATATATATATATATATATATATATATATATATATATATATATATATATATAGAAATGTATCAAGAGTGTATAAATTTCATTGGATTTTTTCTTATAATAAATTTTAATGGATTTCATAAGACTTTTTAGAAGAAAATACACATCAAATAATCTCACCAAAATCCTTGAGATTTCACAAGACCTTCTTTCTTCCATTCTTTCTTTTCCTGCAAATTGACGTGCTTTTATTTTCCCATCATACATGATCCCTTGTCTCTTTGTTGAAAACGGTAGACATTAATAACTTTTTTTTACTCTTTTGACCAACGAACAACATGCGTTGAAATATGTGATATGAGAGATTTTTCAAATTCTTTGAATTTATAATTGGGACATCTTGATTTTGTACTTATACATATAATTGAATATGAATATATATGAACATGAGAAATATATAGTTTTAATGAGTGTAAGAAGTTGACTCATGTATAAGTCGATAAATATATAAATGAGGTTAGAAACAACTGTTGGGCATGTTTTATGTATGGTGGGATCGTTAGTATGAGAATGACTACAAATATACACGTTACTAACAGACATTGTGATATATAGTTTTTATACAATTAACATGATTGATGATTAAAGGGGAATGAATCTATTGTGCTTGTAAATATGCTATGAGAAATTGATTTAGGATGATGGGTTTTATTTAAAGTGTTAGGTGAGAAAAATTTATGGATCTTTTATTAATAATTTTTTAATGTTTTCAAAAAATTTATTAAATTCTTTAAAATCTTAAAAATCCATAATATTTTTTTGAAATCTTATGAATTCATATTTTATAAATCCATTAATATCTGAACCGCAAAATCCTAATCATAAAAGTCTTTTTAAAAAAATCTTAAAAGTCATTACATTCTTACAAAGTCTTTTTAAAATCTGTTAAAAAAATTACTAACAAAAGGAATTAGTGTCATAATAAAAGTATTAAACTATGCTAAAAAATATTTTTTAGTGCATGTATTATTATTACTTCTTTTAAATATTGTCAATAGTTGTTAAGAAGATTTTTTTAAGAATTAGATTTTTTTAATATTTAATTTGAGATAAACTATGTTATAAGATAGTGATTAAATAAATTATTAAAGAATAAAATATTAAAATTTATTCATTATTAAAATTTAGTTAGAAAATATAATTAACAAAATTAGAAGAATAAAATAAAATTTGATGAGTTATATTAAAGTGAAACTCAAATAAAAGACTTGTCTAGCCTATAGGGACAGATCTAGAAGTCAATCAAAAGGGGACTGAAATTAATAACAAATATTAAATAAAGTTCAAATTTCTAATTACAATAGACTATATCTTACATGTATTTTACATTTTATTTTTTCTTCATATCATAAAATTAATTAATAACAAAATTTGTAACAAATTTTTTAATAATCCTTCTTTCAATGTATGTAATAATACTATTAGCTAGACGTTCATCTTCCATCATATTTATGAGCTTATTTTTTGCCATCTCCTTAGTTTAAAATGATCTCTTAGTTGTAACAATTGAAACAAGAAGAGTCAATACCAAACGAATTAAACTATCATTGAAAAGATAAGTTAAATTTTTTTTTTCCAGTAATCTTTGACATGGTTCAAAAATTATTGATAGATTTATCAATTTAGAAGAGTTTCAACTTCTAACCTAGGAACTTTGAATGACTACTTGAGAGCATGAGATTGAAGAGTTTCAACTTCATTAATTAGTTTCTGGATCCGTCTATGCTTGTCTCTTAAATTATACATGAATGTAGATTTTCTTGTTCTCTACAATCAATCACAAAATAATAAAAAATGAAAAAAAAATCTAAATTAAACACCATATACATTTTTTGAATGTATATAAAAAGACGATATGTTCTAATTTCTAAACATTAAACATATTCGGGAATATAAAATAAATAATGGGCATAAAAATTAGGAAAAAAAATTACTTTTGCTTTTTTTTCCTTCAAACAACGAGGGTGTGGCAATTAAGAAAAAAATATTACCCAAATAAGGAAAGCAATTGACAAAAAGAAAATTTTGTAGTGTTCTTTGTTATAATTTTTTTTTTGCAAAATTATAGAAGTTAATAATATCTTTTTAAAGTTTATCTAATATTTACTTTTAAAAAAGAAAGATTGACTACAACAAATTCTTGGTATATATCTTTTAAGAATATATATCATTATAATTATAAATTTATAATTAATATTAATCTATTTCTTTTTTTATGTATATTAAAAACATTTGGAAAGGAGGGACTAAAACCCATGCTTGCCCCCGTACGTTCGTCCCTGCTTGCCTACGACCTTAAAACTTGGAGACACAGTCTTGTTACATAAAATGAAGGAAGACAAAGATGGTTTACCTTAAATGGAGGTGTACAAATTACTTCCATATTCTCATAGACAAAGATAAGGGATAAATCACAATTTAAGCAATTCTCATATATCAAGTCTTTGCTCAACTAAAAGAGAAAGTGTATTAAATTTCTAACCTTTGTTGATCACTTACTGTGGAAGCAATGCCTTCCAAGGTTATTTTGATGATGCAAAAGAATCAAGAGTTAAGAAAAGTTTCAAGCAAAGATTCAAGAATCTAGTTTCAAGAATCAAGATTCAAGACTCAAGAATCAAGTTTCAAGAATCAAGATTCAAGAATAATCAAGATTAAGATTCAAGACTCAAGATTCAAGAATCAAGAGAAGACTCAATCAAAATAAGTACTAAAAAAGTTTTCCAAAACATTGAGTAGCACAAGAAGTTTTCACAAAATCATTACCAAAGATTTTTACTCTCTGGTAATCGATTACCAGAAGATAGTAATCGATTACCAGTGTTTTAAAATGTTAAGGTTTTCAAAATTCAAAATGAAGAGTCACATTTGTTGATGTGTAATCGATTACACCTTAATGGTAATCGATTACCCGTGACTGATTTCAAAAAATATATTTCCAAAAGTCACAAATCTTCAAGTGACTTGTTTCAGAAGATTTTTTCAAAAGTCACAACTTTTTAAGTGACTGGTTTTGTTAAAGAAATTGCCAAGAGTCACAAGCTTTGACTTGAGTCATCAAAATATTATAAATATGTGACCATGACATGAATTTTATTAAGAGATCAATCATCTATCTTTCAATCTTCTCTCAACATCATTCAATATCTTTCAACTCTTTCTACAAAATTTTCTGATTCTTTTTCTCTTCATCTTTCTAAAAATTTTTGTTCAAACACTTTCTTTTCCAAGAAAAGTTCTTTGTTCAAAAACTTGTGCTATTCATCTTTTTCATTCTCTTCTCCCTTTGCCAAAAGAACGAAGGACTAACCGCCTGATAATTCTTTTGGTTCTTCCCTTTCCCTTAAGCAAAAGATTTCAAAGGACTAACCGCCTGAGATATCTTTTGTTTCCCCTAACAAAGATTCAAAGGACTAACCGCCTGAGAATTCTTTGTCCCAACACATTGGAGGGTACATCCTTTGGGGTACAAGTAGAGGGTAGATCTACTTTGGGATTGTTATACTGAGAACAAGAGAGGGTACATCTCTTGTGGATCAGTTCAAGTGGAGGGTACATCCACTTGGGTTTTCAAAGAGAACAAGGGAGGGTACATCCCTTGTGGATCTTTGGCTTGTAAAGGATTTTACAAGGTTGAAAGAAATCTCAAGAACCGCAGGTTGCTTGGGGACTGGATGTAGACACGGTTCGTGGTCGAACTAGTATAAATCTTGTGTTTGTCTTCTTCTTTCCTACACTCTTTAATTTTCGCTGTGTACTTTTAATTCCCGCTTTTACTTTTGGTTAAGTTTATGTTTCTATTTCTTACTTTCTTAACTTAGTAGTAAAAGCCTAATTAAATCTAGTAACTTTAAGAAGGATAAGATTTTTAATTAGTCAAGACAAGTTTATAATTAATTCAACCCCCCCCCCTTCTTAATTATTCCGAGGCCACTTGATCCAACAAGTGGTATCAGAGCAGGTTTCTTGTAGAAAGTTTAACAATTTCAAGAAAAATGGCCTCAACAAATTTCTTATTCCCAGAAGGAAATTCCATGGTAACTACTATTATAGAATCTAAATATTTATCTACTATGTCTCTTGCCACATTATTTGAAAAGTTGCAGGAACATGAGATGAAATTGCAAAGACTCAATCAAAATGAAGAAAGCGACAAAAGAAAAAGAGGAATAGTACGCAAAGTCTCATTATCCATCCAAGAAGGTAGCGACAACGAGGACTTGGATGATGAAGAAGATGATTCTCAAGAAATCAGAGACTAAAGCAAAAAGAGTAGACTGTCTCCTAGAACATTTTCTTGACAACATTATCAGTAATATCTCAATAGAGGTAACATCTGAACTATCAAGGCTTGATTATTGCATTTAGTTAAACTTTATTATTGTGGCTAATAGAAAATAATTGTTGAAATTGTTTGATTGTGTTTACAATGTTTAATTAACTATATTTAGTTTTAATTTTGAATATGTATGATTAATTGAATTTTGTTTGAATTGATTAATGCTTGAAATGCTTATGTTTTCTCTCCAAAATGATTAGATTTTGTTAAAAAATAAAAAAACATTTTGACATGTTAGAATAATTGAATTAAGTAAATAATTACCATGATGTGCGTTGATGATTGTTATTTGATACTTAAAATTTAGTGTTTCATTACCTGGTAATTGATTACCACTATGTGTAATCGATTATAGTAGAACAAACTTAGTTCTATAAATTGAAGATAAGTCCAAAATTATTTGATTATGTTAAAATTTATTATGATTTATTAACTATATTTAGTTTAAAGAATTTCAATATACATGATTGATTTTTTGTCTTTGGTAATTGTGTCCAACTAGTTGAAAGTTTGAAAATTAAAATTTGCAAGTTGTTGGAAGTTTGAAAATTAAAATTTGCAAGTTATTAGAAGTTTCAGAATTAAAATTTGGAAGTTATTGGAAGTTTGAAAATTAAAATTTGAAAGTTATTGGAAGTTGAAAGTTGAAAATGGAAGTTGGAAGTTAGAAGTTGGAAGTGGAAGTTTGAAAGTTGAAAATGGAAGTTGGAAGTTAAAAGTTGAAAATGGAAGTTAAAAATGGAAGTTGAAAGTTCGAAGTAGAAGTTATTGGAAGTTGGAAGTTAGAATTTGAAATTTAAAATTTAAAATTTAAAATTTAAAATTTAAAATTTAAAATTTAAAATTTGAAATTTGAAATTGAAATTAAAAAAATTATATTTTTTTTGGAATAGAAATTATTGTGCATAGTTAGTTGATTGATAATTTAATTAATTTAATTTGAAATGTTTGATGATTGATTGTGTTTGAGAGTTATTATGATTTTTTTTATTATATTTAAAGTTATGTTGATTAAGATAGTGAATATGTACTTTTTTTTATGGGTGCAAAATAGTTTGTTTTAATGTCTTTATGTTATGTGTTTAAACTTGATTATATTGTTTACTTATTTGGTACTTAGTGAATTATGTTTTGAAACTTTATTAGTACTTTATTTTCAAAAAGTTTAAAACTTGTTAGTTGCTTTATGTGTTATGGTTCTACTTGGTTACTTTTGATGACTTATGACTTATTCGATACATATGTTTTTATTATGATTTGTGGATGATTTATTATCTTGTTTGATTTTTTTAAGTTTTTCTCTCTTGTATGAATACATTTATTGTATGTTTATCCATTTATGTATGATTTGACTTGATTGGATTTTTGTCAAAATTATATTGATATGTTAAAATAATTGAGATAACTAATGAGTTACCATGTATGTGTTCATAACTAATTTTTGTTAATTAGAATAAATTTTTGATTCTCTGATAATAGATTTAGATTATAATTATATTTTGTTTTTAAGCCTTGTATTTGGCTATGTTTTTATGACATTTGAACACTTAGTATTTTTAATATTTGCTTAGTATGACTGAACATTTATGGATTGTGATATATGACTATGTGGATTACATTTTAATTTGGTTTATTCATGTCTTGCTTCATGATTGGTTTAGAATCTTTTATGATTGTTTTACAAAATATGCTTTGTGTATGTTTTTAAATTATGTATGTTATACGTACTTTGGCCTTTTTGATGTTGCTAAAGGGGGGAGAGAAAAATGGGTATTTTAAGAAATCAAGATGTTATATTTTAAGAAAAAATGGGTACATCCTTTATGGTACAAATAGAGGGTACATCTACTTGGAGATTGTTAGAAAAAGAGAAGGTACATCTCTTGTGAATCAGTTCAAGTGGAGGGTACATCCAATTGGGTTTTCAAAGAGAACAAGGGAGGGTACATCCCTTGTGGATCTTTGGCTTGTAAAGGATTTTATAAGATTGAAAGAAATCTCAAGAACTGTAGGTTGCTTAGGGATTGGATGTAGGCACGGTTTGTGGCCGAACCAGTATAAATCGTGTGTTTGTCTTCTTCTTTCCTACACTCTTTAATTTCCGCAGTGTACTTTTAATTTCCGCTTTTACTTTTGGTTAAGTTTCTGTTTCTGTTTCTTACTTTCTTAACTTAGTACTAAAAACCTAATTAAATCTAGTAACTTTAAGAAGGATAAGATTTTTAATTAGTCAAGACAAATTAATAATTAATTCAACCCCCTCTTCTTAATTATTCTAAGGTCACTTGATCCAACACTTACCCCATCGTGGTGAATGGCAGAGGCAACCCCATTCCTGCAACAGTGGAAAGAAAAAGGTGTTTTTTAAGGGAAAAAGTCTCGCTTAATTGTGGTGGCCAGGTACAGTGATTGTAATAGTATCATTTAGTTAGGAAATTTCTTTTATATTTAAGTCAAGTCGAGTTCAGTGAAACATATCAAAACGAAAGGAGTAACTATATGCACGTGAGCATAATGCAATAATCCCTAACACAACTTTTTTAATCTCAAATTGTAGATAATATCATTTTGTTCTAATCTGATTAAATAGCTTTTTAACAAAATTCGTGCTATCAAAAAGATAATATCATAAAAATTTCAATTCGGTTACCCCTTTAAACAAAATAATCGTTCATTTTAATAAAAGAAACAGGAAGATAGATTATGTTTTCACCAAATCAATTTGTTCCAATTAAAGCTACGATTTCGATGATTCTTTTGTAGTTTGTAACATCACAGGTTTGTTATTCTAATCTTACCTGTGTTGTCTGGGTCTCAAACCAGTGACCTACATTTTATTGGATATCACATGAGTCACTGGATTGTTCAAGGTTGTTTGATATTTATTCGTTTTCCCGTATCTTATATGCTTATGTGTTTCTATTTACATTTGCAATTTGTGTAATTTTGATTTATTTTATGCATGAATATATTTTGGAAAAGTTTACTATGTGTGTGTGTATATATATTGAATCAAATGCATAATATTATGTTTCAATTATGCAATTGTATATGAAAATTTTATTCATCATTGTATTATATATTGATCTTCAAGTGCATAATATGATTTATTCTCATATGATTAAGTTTTATGTCTAAGTCATTGTTATAATTTTGATTAACTATAGATTAGTCACAACATCTGTAATTTGATTAAAATTACATATTAAGTTGGTTAAATATCATATAAGGAATTAGACATAATATTGTGATTAATTGTACTTTATATAATGAATTTTATCCCATAAATTTTTTTATTATATTTGTATAATTAATTAGAATAAAATGTCATATTATTTTTCATGGTTTATCCACAGGGATCATGAGGTGATGTATAATTTAGCAATTTTATCATAAAGTAAATATTTGTGATCGAAAATTGAATTATTTTCATGTTGTACCCATCATAAAGCATGAATTTGAGTATGTAATTTGATTATTCTATCATAAAGTCTAATTGTATCTTATGAATTAAAAATTTAGCCCACAAACAATTTTTATTTTACAAGATTCAATTTTCTAGTATGTTTAGATTAGTAAAACATACAATTAAGATTAGTATGCCTCAAATTTTGACATAAGTCTTTGGATTTTTGGAGCTTCTCAAACGGTTAGTTTTTTAATATTCATTGTGATGTTCCCGAACTCAAAGGAAATAACTATAAGATATGGAAGGAGAGAATTCTTCTGCAATTGAGGTGGATGGACATAGACTATGCCATAAGAAAAGACGAACCGCTTGTAATCACTAATAAAAGTAGTTCAGATGTTGTTGTGCTATATGAGTGGTGGGAGAAATCCAATCGGCTCAGCATAATGTTCATTAAGACCGAAATCTTGAATTGGATACGTGATTTTGTCGACTAACATGAAAAGTTTCGAGACTTGCTTAAGGATATTGATGACCAGTTCATCACTTCAGATAAGGCTTTAGCAAGCACTCTCATCATAAAGTTCTCCTTTCTCTGGTTCATTAGTATGAAAGGTGTGTGTGAGTACATAATGCAAATGCGAGATATTTCAGCTCAACTTAAGAAACTAAAGGTAGATATGTCTAAGTCCTTCTTGGTGCACTTCATTATGAACACCCTTGTGCCTGAATATGGGTCATTTAAGATTTCCTACAACACACATAAGGACAAATGGATTATCAATGAATTAATAACCATGTGTGTTCAGGAAGAAGAAATGCTTGTAATGAAGATGGGTGAGAGTGCATTGCTGACAACTATTTGTGGGAAGAACATGTTGGACAAGTGGCCTCAATAACTTAAGAGGGGGGTGAATTAAGTTTCAAAATATTGGATCGAGTGGCCTTAGAATAATTAAGAAGGTGGGATTGAATTAATTATTCCTAAACCTTTACTAATTAAAAATTTACTCTTCTAAGGCTTTTACTTATGTTGTTAATAGAATAAGGAGTAGAAGAGAAACTTAACCAAAAGTAAAAGCGGAAATTAAAATGCACAGCGGAAAGTAAAAGAGTAGGGAAGAAGGAGACAAACACACAAGAGTTTTTATACTAGTTCGGCAACAACCCGTGCCTACATTTAGTCCCCAAGCTACCTGCGGTCCTTGAGATTTCTTTCAACCTTGTAAAAATCCTTTTACAAGCAAAGATCCACAAGGGATGTACCCTTCCTTGTTCTCTTTGAACCTAGTGGATGTACTCTCCACTAGAACTGATCCACAAGAGATGTACCCTCTCTTGTTCTTAGTCAAACCCAAGTAGATGTACCCTCTACTTGTACCACTAAGGATGTACCCTCCAATGTGTTAAGACAAAGATCTCAGGCTGTTAAACCTTTGATACTTTGTGAATGGGGATACAAAAGAATTCTCAGGCGGTTAGTCCTTTGGTCACTTTTGTATAAGGGAATGGGAAGAATCAAAAGAATTCTCAGACTGTGTCATTTTGAATTCTTTGACAAGGGAGAAGGGAGACACAAAAGAATTCAGGCGGTTAGTCCTTTGTTCTTTTAGAAAAGGGAGAAGAGAGACACAAAAAGAATTCAGGCGGTTAGTCCTTGGCGAATTCTTTTTGGCAAAGGGAGAAGAGAATGAAAAGATGAATAGCACAAGTTTTCAAGGTTTGGAAAACCAGAAAACTTCAGAAAGCTTTTGGTACAAAGAAGAAGAAGAAGTTCAAAGAGATTCAAGGCTTGTAAAGGATTGTAAGAGATTGATTGGAAAAGTATTCAAGATTGAAAGAATGAATTAATTGAAAATGCAAAACAAAGCCTTGCTTTTATAGACTCTTCATGTCTGGTCAAGAAGACCATTTAGAAGAGTTATAACTTTTAGAAAAACTTTAAACCAATTTGAAAAAGTCAAAACTTTTTTGAAGAGTTACATCTTTTGATTTATTCAGAAATAGTCACTGGTAATCGATTACCAAATAAGTGTAATCGATTACACAAAGCTTTTATGTGAAAGGATGTGACTCTTTACATTTGAATTTGAATTTCAACGTTCAAAGGCACTGGTAATCGATTACCAAAACATTGTAATCGATTACAGCTTTTTGAAATTAATTGGAACGTTGTAAATTCAATTTGAAAACTTTTTCAAAACAATTTTGCTACTGGTAATCGATTACAACAATTTGGTAATTGATTACCAGAGAGTAAAAACTCTTTGGTAAACATGTTTTGAGAAAAATCATGTGCTACTCAATTTTTGAGAAAAACTTTTCATACTTATCTTGATTAAGCCTTCTCTTGATTCTTGAATCTTGATCTTGATTCTTGAGATCTTGAACCTTGAATCTTGATTCTTGACTCTAAACTTTCTTCTTGAGTCTTGAATTCTTCTTGATTCTTATCTTGAACTCTTGAATTGTTCTTGATTCACTTGAGTTGTTCTTTGATTGATCTTTGATTCACTTGAGTTGTTCTTTGATTGATCTTTGAGCTTTTTGTCATCACCTTTGTCATCATCTTTTGTTATCATCATTGTTATCATCAAAACACCTTTGAATCACCTTTGATTCACCATGAAGTTTTGCTTCTACACAAAATTTTCCCCCTAACAAACTTTAACCCTCTTTTGAATGATATATAATAGGCTCAGAATGCAGAAGAAGAAGAAGCAATTAATTTAATAATGTTCTTTTAATTGCGCAAGACAAAGTAATCTGTAATAAAATAACTAAGATAAGGGAATAGAGAAATGCAAACTTGATTTATACTGGTTCGGCCACTTCTCATGCCTACGTCCAGTCCTCAAGCAACCCATTTGAGATTTTTCACTATCTCTGTAAATCCTTTAAGACTTTGAACATACCTTGGGATCCCTCACCCTTGTGTTCAAGATTCTCCAAGAGACAACCCGTCTCTTGATTACAATTCTCACAATCCAAGAGACAACCAGTCTCTTGATTATAACTGACTTTCTGAGATGAACAGAAAGATTTCTCTCCTTTAGAGTGGATGATACAAATTGAAGTTCCTAGATGAATTCTCAATAGATTTGCAAGTGTTTGCCCAAGAGTTGTTGAGAGAGCATTTGGCAATTAAGTTTTCATAGAATATCTCTCTTTGGTAATAGCTGACTTTTTGAAGTTAGACACACATATATATAGGCCCATCGTGCCTTTTCAAAATGATTTGAAGAGATGTATCTTTTCAGAAAGTTTTTCTAAAATTTTTCACTGGTAATCAATTACATGTTTCTCGTAATCGATTACACAGTTATATTTTGAAGGGTCGTGACTTTTCAAATTGAATTTCAGGAGTTCTGTTACTGGTAATCGATTACACACCAATGGTAACTGATTACAACTTTCAAAATTCAAATTTCAAACCCTTTTAAAAAGCTGATTTGCAAACTTGTCTTCTGGTTATCGATTACCAAAGTCTTTGCTCTCTTGGAAACAATTTGTTTTAAGGCAAAAACCAATCAACTAATGAGATTGTTTGAGGCCTTATCTTTTTATTGATCTTGTTTGCTTGACCTTGAATTAATCTTGAAGCAATGCTTAACCTTTGAATATTTGTTGAAGCAACCTTGTATTAATCTTGAAGAAATGTTTAACCTTTGAATGTTTGTTGAAGCAACCTTGTTTTATTCTACTTTGGCATCATCAAAATCCTAAATTCATACATTCACATAACAAAGCTACTAAGTCTCAAGCTAATTAGAAGGGGAATGATAGAATATCACCTCAAGCTAATATTAAGAAGGTGGCAAAGTGTTTTTTCTATTGAAAGAAGTGACACATCAAGAAGAATTACCCCAAATTCCATAAATGGCTTGAGAAGAAAGGTAAATCAATATCATTAGTATGTTATGAATCTAATATGACTAGTGTTAATATTAACATCTGGTGGATTGATTCTAGATCTACAATCCATATTGTAAATTCTTTATCGGGTATGCAAACCCTAAGGAAACTAGTGGGAAGTGAGTAAAACATTTATCAGACAATAAGCTAGGCTCACATGTGGAGGCTATTGGAACTTGCATTTTAACTTTGAATAGTGGCTTTATTTTGAAATTAGAAAGGACCTTTTATGTGCCAAGTTTTTCTCAAAACTTGATTTCTGTTTCCAGACTGGTACCTTTTGGATATTCCTTTAATTTTAAAGACACACCATTTCAATTATTTTATAATTATGAATGTGTTGGGAATGATATTTTTTTATGGTCTTTATCTTCTTGTTTACAAAATGATGCCACTTATAGTTCAATGCATGTTCAAACTAGTATTAAAATGTGTAATATTAATTAGAATTCCTCTATGTTATGGCACCATAGATTAGGACATATCTCCATTGAGAGGATTAAAAGGTTAGTGAAAGACAGGGTACTCAATACTCTAGATTTTACTGACTTTAAGACTTGTGTGGATTGCATTAAGGGTAAGCAGGCCAACATGTCTAAGAAAGGTGCTAATAGGAGTTCAAGCATATCAGAAATAATTCGTATTGATATTTGTTGTCCAGATATGGATGCACACGATCAAAAATATTTTATCACCTTTATAGATGATTATTCACGATATATGAATGTTTATTTGCTTCATAACAAAAATGAAGCATTGGATGCCACGAAGGATGAGATGAATTCTATGCAGAGTAACAGAGTTTGAAACCTTGTAGAGTTGCCTAACGGGGCAAAGGCCATTGACTGTAAATGGGTCTTTAAGACCAAAAAGGATTCATTAGACAACATTGAGAGATACAAGGCAAGACTCATTGCTAAGGGATTTACTCAAAAGGAAAGAATCGATTACACAAAAACTTTTTCTCCCGTATCTAAGAAAATTCTCTTTGTATTATTTTGGCATTAATTGCTTATTTTGACCTTGAGTTGCAACAAATGGATGTGAAAACAACCTTTCTTAATGGTGATTTAGAGGAGGTCGTTTATATGAAACAACCTGAAGGCTTCTTCTTTAGCGGTGGTGAGCATTTGGTTTGCAAGCTTAAGAAATCTATATATGGTTTAAAGCAAGCCTCCTGCCAATGGTACCTTAAGTTTCATGAAATAATTTCTTCATTTGGTTTTGATGAAACCCCATGGATAAATGCAAATACCACAAGGTCAGTGGGAGTAAAATATGTTTTCGTGTTTTATATGTAGAATATATTTTACTTGCCACAAATGATCGAGATTTGCTACATGAGGTGAAACAATTTCTCTCTAAGAATTTTTACATGAAGGATATGGGTGATACATCTTATGGCATTGGCATTAAGATTCATAGAGATAGACCTCGACATATTTTTGATCTATCACATGAAACCTATATTAACAAAATTTTAGATTGATTTCGGATGAAAGATTGTTCACCAAGTGTTACTTCCATTGTGAAGGGTAATAGGTTTAATTTGAACCAATGCCCACATAATGACTTTGAGAGGGAACAAATGAAAAACATGTCTTATGCTTCAGTTGTTGGAAGCGTTATGTATGCTTAAGTATGCATAAGGCCTGACATTGCTTTTGCAGTTGGAATTTTAATAAGACATCAGAATAATCCAAGTATTGACCACTGGAGAGCTGTAAAGAAAGTGATGAGGTACCTTCAAGGGACCAAATATTACATGCTTATGTATAAATAGACGGACAATCTAGATGTGATTGTTTATTCAAACTCAAACTTTGTTAGCTATGTTGATTCTCGCAAATCAAGATTCGAGTATATTTTTGTAGAAGCAAGCTTCATGATGATGAATCAAGATTGATTCAAGTAGTTTTGATGATAACAAAGATGATGACAAAAAGCCCAAGAGAATACAAGAGAATGATTTCAAGAACAAGATTCAAGAATCAAGAGAAGTTTGATTTCAAGATTCAAGAGAAGATGAATTCAAGGTTCAAGAAAAGAAATCAAGAAGACTTCACAAGGGAAGTATTGAAAAGATTTTTCAAAAAAACAAATATAGCACAGTTTTATTTTTCAAAATAGTTTTTCTCAAAATTTTCTAAGTTACCAGAGTTTCTATTATCTGGTAATCGATTACTACATGTAGTAATCGATTACCAGTGTTTTTAAAACGTTAAGATTTTCAAAATTCAAAATGAAGAGTCACATCTGTTAATGTGTAATCGGTTACACCTTAATGGTAATTGATTACCAGTGACTGTTTTCAAAAAATACATTTCCAAAAGTCACAATTCTTCAAGTAACTTGTTTCTGAAGATTCTTTCAAAAGTCACAACTTTTCTAAGTGACTAGTTTTTAAAAGAAATTGCCAAGAGTCACAAACTTTGACTTGAGTCATCAAGAAATTATAAATATGTGACCATGACATGTATTTTGATATCAAGAAATCTATCTTTCAATCTTCTCACTCAACATCATTGAACTCTTTCAACAAATTTTTTTATTCATCTTCTCTTCATCTTTCTAAAAGTTTTTGTTCAAAACTTTTTCTTTCAAGAAAAGTTCTTTGATCAAAAACTTGTGTTATTCATCTTTTTCATTCTCTTCTCCCTTTGACAAAAAAAATTCAACAAGGACTAATTGCCTGAATTCTTTTTGTGTCTCTCTTCTCGCTTTTCCAAAAGAACAAAGGACTAACTGTCTGAATTCTTTTGTGTCTCCCTTCTCCCTTTTCAAAGAATTCAAAATGACACAGTCTGAGAATTCTTTTGATTCTTCTCTTTCCCTTAAACAAAAGATTTCAAAGGACTAACCGCCTGAGATATCTTTTGTTTCCCCTTCACAAAGTTTCAAAGGACTAACCGCCTGAGAACTTTGTCTTAACACATTGGAGGGTACATCTTTTGTGGTACAAGTAGAGGGTACATCTACTTGGGTTGTTGTAACTGAGAACAAGAGAGAGTACATCTCTTGTGGATCAGTTCAAGTGGAGGGTACATCCACTTGGTTGTTCAAAGAGAACAAGGGAGGGTACATCCCTTGTGGATCTTTGCTTGTAAAGGATTTTACAAGGTTGAAAAAAAATCTCAAAGACCACAGAGCGCTTGGGGACTGGATGTAGGCACAAATTGTTGCCGAACCAGTATAAAACTCTTGTGTTTGTCTTCTTCTTCCCTACACTCTTTAATTTCCGCTATGCACTTTAATTAGCGCTTTTAATTTTGATTAAGTTTTTATTTCTGTTCTTTACTTTCTTAACATTAAAGTAAAAGCCTAATTGAATTTTAGTAACATTAAGAAGGATAGATTTTTAATTAGTAAAGGTTCATTAATAATTAATTCAACCCCCCCCCCCCTTTCTTAGTTATTCCGAGGCCACTTGATCCAACAATTTTCATGATGGCTGGTGGAGTTATTTTGTGGATGAGTGTTAAGTAGACTTTGACAGCTACTTCTACCATGGAAGCTGAGTTTGTCTTTTGCTTTGAGGCTACATCACATGGTGTATGGCTTAATAGTTTCATTTATGGGCTAAAGATAGTTGATACTATTTCAAGGCCTTTGAGAATTTTCTGTGATAACTCAGATTTTGTCCTTATGACTAAGAATAACAAAAGTGAAAGTTGAAGTAATCACATCAACATTAAGTACTTAGTCATTAGAGAAAGAGTAAAAGACAAAAAAGTGATTATTGAGCATATAAGCATTGAGTTGATCATCACTTATAAGAACATGCCACTACTTAAGTTTAAGGATCATGTAGAGAGAATGAGACTTGGTTCCACTTTGTGATTGTATACATACAGGTTAGAGTTAAAATTCTTATATTGTGATATTTTCTCATATCCAGGTGCACATTGATTTATTTGAGAAAATTTATGTTTTGGATCAAGAATAAACATTGGGTTTATTCATTAAGTTTTATTACCACATTGAGTATACTACTAGGGAAATTGAACATGTCGTAATACATGGATGATATTACTCGTTATAAGAGAAATTATCACTATAATTTGTATGTTCATTTCTTAAGGAAATTGCACATTGACTTTTTTTAGTCAATGAGTTAAAATGTTTGGACTAAGTGAGAGAATGTATAAGTTTTTATTATTAAAAGTTGTGATTAACTCCTTATTAGTGGTATGTACATTTTGGACTTGGAATGCCATCTTTGGCTAAAGTGCTCCATCAGTTTTGGAGTTGAAAGGCCAAATATTGAATGACATCAATAGGTGGTAATGACTACTAAATGCATTCTTGACGGTAGAATGCCTATATATATATATATATATATATATATATATATATATATATATATATATATATATATATATATATATATATATATATATAGCACATGTGTTTGGTCTCTAAGCTCATATCTTTCAATTTAGTCTGATACACCATCTACAAAGAGAGAATGAGAGCTTGGAAGAACCAAAATAAATCAATTATTACAATGACAATGATTGAAGGTATATTCTAATTTTGTTTTTCACATTTGTTAATGACTTGTGTTTCATTTTTTGTTTGTAACATCACAGGTTTGTTATTTTAGTCTTACAGTCACCTCATACTTGTATTCCAGCACTTACAATCGAAGAAGGTAGAGTTTTCTTGAAGAAGATAAAAGGAAAGAAAAGGATGAAAAAATGACTAATCCCCAACTACTAGAATTCTCTCCATGGTGGCAAGAGATGCAAAATGGGAAGAAGAGATGGCATTAGATTTGGCAAGAGACATAAGCTATGTTTGTTAAAACTAACTGAAAAGTTAGTTGATAATTAAAAATTGGAAGCTAAAAAACTAATTTATTAAATTATAAGTGTTTAGTAAAATTAGCTGTTGAAGTAGTTGAAAAGTGTAAAATGACAGAAAAATAATAAAATCATGATTTATTTTTAAAAAAGTAATAAGAAAAATGAATAAATATAGTGAGGATAAAAGTGAAAGAAGATGAATCAAAGAAAAATAAAATAATGTTGTTCTAGGAAGGTCCAATCACAAATCACGATCTCACGAACACATAATGTTTGATGAACACAAGTCCTAACTCAATCTTCAACTCATATAGCTCAGCAACACATAATGACATTATAATGAAGAATCCAATTTATAATGAAAAACTTAAATTATGGTTTAAGATTATTTTTAACTATTGATAATTTATTTTTAAAAAAATTATTGAAATTTAATTGAAAGATGAAGATAAAAGAATGTAGACCGAAAATTATAAACAATTAAAATATTAAAATGTTATATGTGTAAAGATACAAGAAAGTAGTTTAAAATGAATGAGAGAATATTTTATTAATTATAAATATAATATGTAAATACACATTTAAAATGAAAAGAAATAATAATATACAATTATAAATGCTTAGTTAAGAGAATAAAAAAGTGAGACTAGAAATAAACTTGTGGGGACAATATTTATATTATGAATAAACTTATTTTATTTTATTTTAAATTATAAAGATAATTAATAATTATATAAACTCTAGTTAGGCTTGGACAAAAAAGTCCAATATCCTAATCTGATCCAATTTTTAGTCTAGGCCAATCTATTTTAAATCACTTTAATGGGTAAGACTTTAAACACCCATCGACATCTTATTTCAGTTTAAAGATCTAAAATCCATTATCTGATACATGGATCTTAAGTGGACATTTGAATCCATATCTATTTCCCTCATTAGATCTGAAATCCAAATCCAAACCTTACACCTCGTCACCCTCGAAAGGCTCAAACGCGAAAATGAAATCTCAAGTCCAAATCCTAATGTTATGCTTTGAAATATTGAAATGATCAAACAACTTTGTCACTGGTTGAAACACGGCGCAATCTCAAATCTCAATTTGAAATCCCAAACTCAAATTGTTCTCTCAGTCTCTTAACCCCTCAATTTGTTCTCAGCCTCTCTCAATCCCTCAATCCAAGGTAACTTCGATTAACCCCTAGGCTTTGATTGTACTTTGCTTTTATTGAATTTCTTCTTTGGAAGCTTCATCAAACTCAACAATATCAAGAGAGGAAGAATCTCTTGCACTATTGCTGTCAAACCCCAAATCATTGTAACCCCTTTTCTCTCTCCTTGATTCCTTTTTTGTCGTTATACTCTATTTGGTAGTGTCTGAAAAATTTGGTAAGAAAAAAATGTACTTGTAAACTGTTAACTATTGTTAATCGAAGTTTTGCATGAATTGCTTTGTGTTTATTAAATTGTAGCATAGGTTTTGTGTTTGGCAGCTGAGAAAATTGGGATGGAAGGTCTAAAACTTATGTTTTTTTTAATGTTTTGTGAAATGGGTCTATTGAAATTACTGGTAATTTGAAAGATAAATATTGGGAATAAAGGTTTCAAGCTTATGATTTTCAATGATGATCAAGGTAGTGTTTGGATAAAGGATTTCAAAATTTCAAGCTTTGTTGCCTATAGTGCTCTTACTCAACTAGAACAAGATTGGTCTATACCAAACAAGTCATTTTGATGTATGATATTTTGAATTCACTTAAAAATTTAATTCCTCTCTCAAAACTCCCCATCCAAATTCACTATTGTGCTACTTTGGATACTCTGTGTAGTGTCTTAGAAAATTAGGGAAAATAGTATCCTTGTGCCAGGAAAATGGCCAAGTATTGGTGGGGTACCTGTATTCACATGATTCACCTGGATATGTATCTTGGGTGAATCTTTTAATTTTGTTTATGCTCTTAAAGTATTTTATTGACCAATAAGTTTTTTACGCAACTTTTATACTTGGAATAAGATTACAACTACAACTTTATCTTTTACTTTGTATCCTATACTAAATAGAAAAAAATTATCTAGAGTTAAGCCTTTTTTTGGACAGAACTAGTGATACCTTTTGTGACATTCTAACATGTGTTGGGTGAAGATATTCAACTTTTGTGACATGTTCATTGGATATAGAATTTCCCTATTTATACAAGAGTATGGGGAAGATTTGTAAATACATTTTTTCTTTTGATCCCGTGTACTTTTTAGTCAATTGCGATCATCATACACTGATATAATTATGTATTAATGTGATATGATCCTTGTCTCTTTACAAATATTATTGATTTATTTAAAGTATCCATGTTGTAGTCAGTTTAGAAGTGTACAACAGTTTTTGGTTGGGTCAGACTAATCTTTTAAAATTGTGGATATTATATTATTGTTTTGAAGATCCTCCAAGTTGCGGTCACACTTGTATTTTTCTTTAATTTTAGTAACAACAATCTCAATTTGTGAGAGGTTGCAACTTTGATTATAATAAAAGAATTATAAAAAAAATATTTATAACATTTAAGTGGATATAAATTAGATATCACCAAATCCATATTCACTTAAATGGATTAGATCTTGAATTCAATTTTTTTTTAAAAAAGATATGAATATAGTAAAAATCCAATTCATGTCCACCCTTAAATTAATGATACCCAATGTATGCTTGTAAGTTTCGGTCCTAATTTACTTCCTTCTCGAGGATTTATTATGCGGAAATTGAACTCAGGTTGCCAAGTGAGCTAAATAATATTTGATTTGATACTCGTGGCAGAAAATAACATAAAACAAAATGATATTTTTGTAATAAACATTAAAAATTAGAAAACAGAAAACGCTAAAAGCTTTAACTGGCCCCTTATCTAGTTAGTTTACTACCATTTTGGATCGGTGGCATTTATTTCCCCTGTATTGCTATCAAGTACCACCACCGATCCTCAGAACAGAAACCCTAAGCATAATCACTGATTACTCTCTTTCGGCGACATCAACACTGAGTGAAGAAGAAGAAGAAGGAGAATCATCGTTCCCTCTTTTCTCGATACACCAAATTGCTGAAGCAGAAGTTCCGAATTCCGTCTCTCTCTCTCTCAAATTGTCCTCTTAACTTCGCCATGGTCAGTTTCCTTTCTCTCTCTCTCTGCTTTGCACCCAACTACTACACTTCATTTATCTCAAACCTTCAACTTCACACTATACTTAGGGTTTTTGGTTGTTGATTTTTTATTATTGGTGTTGTTGAAGTCGCGAGCATCATCGCCATCCGTCTTCGCACCCGCAAATTTTGAAACTGGGGTTTCTGGTTGTTAATTATGTTCATTCTTTTAATTAATTAGTTAATTGACTGATTGACTTATTATTATTATTGTTGGTTATTACGATTCTGAGGCCATTTTGATGTGATTGTTATGGAGTGGAGCTGAGTGGAACACTTGGACTGTTTGCTACTTTACTTTGAGAAAACATTTTCTGTTATTTTTTTAACTACAAAGCTGCCACATTATTTTTAATCTATTCCCTGCTTTTCAAGATCTGTACAAGGAACAGATTGTAAGCACGGTGATAATTTTGTAATTAGCAGAACCGGCCCAACATATTTTAAGGCCTAAAGAGAACTTTGAGGTGATGATATGCCTTTTTAAGAAAAAAGTAGGAGCTTTACAAAAATAAAAGTGAATTTTCCTTTCTTAGTATTCGAAGCAAATTCATCAAGGAAAAAGCACACTAGGGTTTGAAGCCCATTTATCAAGGAGAAAGCACACTGTAGTTACCCCTATACTATCGTACTAATATGAATACTGAATAACATTTTTTTTCTTTCTGGTGGCCTTAAGCAATGGCTTGGGCCATCCCTGGTAATTAGAAGTCAAATCAGAAAATGAAAACAGAAGTGTTGCCCATTTGGTTTTTGTTTGTGTTTTCTTAGTGGCAAGATTAATTAGACGGGTTTTTGATTGTTTGTTTGTGTGCATGCATGTGGATTTATGTTTTTGGTTTGGTTGTGTTAGTTTATTGAGAGAGATAAGGAGAATGGTGGAAGATTTACTGTGTTTTTTATTGTTTGTGTTGTGTTTGGCAATAGTCGGGTCGAGGAGGAGGAAGGGATCGGTTTAGGAGGGATTATCCTTCAAGGCATGAGGATAATAGGGGGAATGGGATTAGTGGACGTGACAACCGCAACAGCAACAGCAACAACCCTCCTTCCAGGCATCTTTGGGTTGGGAATCTATCCCACAATATTGTAGAGGAAGAACTTGCTCACCATTTCTTGAGGTACGGACCACTGGAGAATGTGGCATTCCAGCCCGGCCGCAGCTATGCTTTCATAAATTTCAGAATGGATGAGGATGCTATTGATGCCTTGAGAGCACTGCAAGGCTTTCCTCTTGCTGGCAACCCACTTAGAATCGAGTTTGCAAAGGCGGTCAGTGTTGCCCACCTTTTACTGCTTGTTACTTTTCCAGCTGATTATATGAATCTACTGCAGAAGTTCAATTCAGTTCAGTTCTATTTATTTAATCAAGGCCATAGTATTGGCTTAGAAATAAATCTGCAAAATTTGCACAAAGAAAAAAAAAAATGAAGGAATACTACACACTAGTTATTGCTTTCCATGTATGATTTTTGATACGGTTCCTTTCGTCAAATTAAGCTGCTCCAGAATATGCACCTTACTGTTAAGAAGAGCATGGCCAAAAGTTACTTCCTTTAATTTTCAGTTAATAATTCACTCCAAACTGGGCTGCAAAATAATAACCTTACCCATCCAACCACTGCCTAAACTACTGCCTAGTGGATCCATGCAGCATTAACTCTCAACTGCTTGATACTTCTTCACAAGTCCTACATTGGTTTTCCATTTTGCTAAATCTTGGGGCAAGACATGTTTCATGTTTGCCACTTGGTAATTTTCAAATTTTATGAGATTTTGTACTCCCAATGATTTCAACATCAAAAGTTAACAGATGTAATGTATAACAGATCTCAAATGAAGTTGCCATAGTTTGTTTTCAACTAATAATAAGTAATAACTATATCCTTTAATTAGAGAATGTAAAGCATCAATGTTTTGCAGAAAAAGTCATAACATTTAATTAACAGGACTACAAATTTGGTCAATAATAAGTTATAAGTCCAAAATTTCATCCAGCCTACTTATGAGAAATTGCAGCAAGAGGCAGTGATATCTGTTCAATGTTCATGTTCTTGAATCTTTGCAAACATTGCTCAATATCCAACAGTAATTGTGGGGGTGAAGTCAGAGTTGCATGGCCTAAACGTTAAATTTGTATTCTTGTCATTTTCCATTTACTTTTTATGATCTTTGCAAATATGTGCAAGTTGCAACATAATGTGACCTTTCATTTTTGGATAATTCCATATTTTTTGTACCATATATTCCTACTTAGATGGTTTTATAGTTTTCTGTATTATTAGTTCTTGTTATTCTTTTAGTGTTTGGTGGAGCCTTCTCATGTCCAGTCATAGAGCTGAACTGCTATTCCAGATGTCTTTGTATGTACTTGCATTTGTTTGGGATAAAGCTGTTACTTTATCATGCTTGCTTTTATTGATTGATTAATAATTTAATATATAGAAGGATTACAAAGGAGAACAAGATTTTATTGTTGATAGAAAGAAAACACCGCATAACACAAGGAAAATACTGCAAAGGTAAACAAAAGTAACCTCCAAAGATATCCATAAAACCCAGAGAGACAAAAACAAAAAAAATAAAATACAGCAAACGGGGTAAAACTTAAATTTAAAAATAAGGTTTGGCTTCTATCCAATACAAGAAATAACTGCATGGCTATTGCATTTCCATGATGCTTTGATCTATCCTTCCAAAATTATAATGAAACTCACTGAGGAAACTGCTCTTAAAGGGAAAATTCTATATTCATCAAATGGCACAGCTCAATCTATTTGAATGCTGTTAGTGGTCAGTATAAATGTAGTATCAAATAGTTTTGGAGCTAGAATAATATACTTTGCAGAAGAGGGCTTTGTGAAGTCATTGAACATGGAACAGGTCATTAATATTTGCACTGGTTTGTTCTAGTTAAATCCCTGCGTCATTATTAAGATTCGTCATTTAAAACAAAAAATCTCAAGAATGTCTGCATAAAGTTCTTTTGTAAGAATCACTACAATCAAAGTATATATGTTTGTACTTGTGTAGAACTGAACTGCAATTCCAGAACCGAACTATACTTTTTGCTTCTAATTTCTTTTCCAGCAAAAGCTCCAAATTCCTGCACTTAATCTACTGGAGAAAATGCTTCCATTTGTGATTATGGTTATTGTCCTTAAACCATTAGAGTATCAAAATACACCATTATTTATATTGTGACAGTATGGTAACTTCATGTTGGTGACTGAGTATTGCCCAAATTAAAGTATGAACTTTGGTACAGGCCAGGAACATATGCATGAATCATACATCTCTAACAATGTATTAATCAAGAAGGAATATATTCCTGCATTGTGAATGAGTAAGAAAATGGAAGGATTGACTATAATGCACTATGGAAGAACAAGAAGTTCAAATCCTCCCATCCATAAGCGAGGAATGATCTGAAAGGCTAACAAACTTCTCTATCATTCACTTTTTTTGGAAAATAACATATGGAAATATATCAATATTTCAAATTTAAGAAGTATGACAATTCAGTTTGCTATTAAGAGAGGACAAGGATATGCATTTATAAAAAAAAGTTTCAGAACCAAAGATCAAACATGAACTGCATCTACATTACCAAATGCAAAAATGAGTGACAATTTAGAAAGATGAACACATTAGATTTGAATGGGAGGCCAACTTGCCTTTATTACATAATGCAAAGCCAAGGGACTTCAAGTGATATTTATTTGTATTGATGATTGAAAATACACCCATAAGCATTCACAAAGTTGAGCTATATGTATTTGTTGAAGCTCAGAGTTTCAATTCTAATGGTGGAAAGCCAATGCTATATCGTATAGTAGGTAGTGTCACATATGCATATAGGGGTCACATGACAGTTTACATATATGATTATATGTTAATTATATTATATATTTATATATGATTAAGTTGTATGCACATTAAAATACAGAAATATGCATAATATTAACTGAAGTTCAATTAGCTAGAGACTTGACTAAGATGAACAAAAGGATGTAGCACAATTAAGCAACCCCAATAATGATAGTGCTCGCAATAGCTGACAGAGTCACAATTGCAGATCTGAGAAATTCTGCTATGCAATAGAACTATAGCATGTCTATTTAACAATACTTCCATCACCACATTACCGCTATCATCATTGTCTCTACAATTAGCATTGTTGTTACCACAATTATTGTATCATTATCACCCCATCACTGCTAGTATCACTCTATTGCCAACACCACTATTGTTGTATCATCACCATTGTATCCATTGACGCTACAATCATTGTTGTAATTGCCATCACTAACACCATTGCCATTGCTGCCACCATTGTCCTCACCACCTCCATTTCTATCATTGTTATAGTAATAACTAATTGCATCACTACAACCACTTTTCGTTAGGGTAGTGTGGCCATTTGCATATAATTTATATTACTATTTGCTAGTTTATTTTGTCCACCAAACACAATATGAAATTAGAGCTTAATATGCTCATATCATTTCTTACTCTCGTCGTGTCCTTTCATCCTATCTTAACCATCAAATGTGCCCTTAGTAATTTAAGCTTTTAGGAGGTTTTGTCCTTGTATTCTTCAAGGTTGATCTTTGGGGACTTACAACATTTTGGATTTGAAATTGTCGTCTTGTGCTTCCATAATTACCAAATAACATCTATCCAAGTTGTAGATATATTCAATCTTGAGTAACATTGTGTTAAGAGGCTGTACAACTATCCTACGCAATTTACAATTTGAAGTGATATAAACTAGTTGAAGCTTTACAATTACAATATGCATTCCTCTAGATACAATTCCAGTGCATACTAATTGGTTGGGATATTGATTATCATGTTCTCTTTTGCTCAAGTGGCATTTTCTACTTGAAGTCTAGACATTGAATTTATGAGGTTTTTTCTTCCTTATTGCTAAATCACATGAGGCATAATTAATTAGAAAGAGCATCTATGCCTAAATATAATATTCAAAGTGCATCAGTCTTATTTATTTATTTGGATAAACATAATTGATAATTTATTAAGATAGAAAGGAGAGGTACGAATGTGAGAGAATAAGAAACTAAATAGTAACAAAATAAAAAGGAAAATAAAAATAAAAATGAGAAACATACAATAGAAAACAAGCCAATCTTTCTGAACGTCTAACCTTCACCCCTTAAGAAGAAATGCTTGATCCTAAATGAATCAAGAGGTATCCAATGACCAATAATATATTCTATCATTCCATTCCAACCTTTTACACAAAACAACCACACATTGAAAATAATACCAGTCTTTTAACACACAGGATTTGATGGATGTCCTTAGGGAAAATCCGATTTTCACCAAAAACTCCAAAGTTGTTCCAAAGATGGGAAATTGTCGAGCAATGCAAAAACAAATGAGAACTAGTTTCAAAAAGTTAATATGCACATCATACAATAATCAAGAGACTAAGCAATTATTGGTCTTCAGTTTTGAAATAAGTCATTGGCATTAATCTCAATTGATTTCCCAATGGACTGATGCAAAAAGAAACAATCCTAATTTTTACCATTCTATATCCAATACTGAAGACCATGATGTGCACAATGTGCAATGCTTGTGTTGGAGTGTGTGACACAAGAAATGAAGCATGAAATGCATATTGATTGAAAAAAATAGTGAATCAGTTTGGGTCACTGATTCAACCATATGATTCAACCATAAAATCGGTCAGGTCATATCAGTTTACATCAATTTATTGGCATATCCCATCCACTAAATGGCTCAAACTAGTTATATCACCTGTTCTCAGTCTAACTGGTTGGACCAATCGATTTAAGCCGGTTTTTAAAACATTGGTCAAGGGTCCATATCCTTTTGTTTGAGACGAAATCAAGTAGCACCATAACGAATTGTGATTTAGAGAATTTCCTATTATGCAATTTTTTAAGGAAGTAAAAATCTCCAGGGGCATTATGTGAAAGAGAAATTTTAGCAACACATTATCCAACATGCTTTTTCCAACACACATATAGATGATTGATATTATTGAAAATTATGAAATTAATAGTTAAATTCATTAAATGAGGACTGAGACCTATATTATTTCATGAATCCTAATAAATTTTAGTCAACAATAGTGTGTTTGAACCAATGTAGTTAAACGGCCATGGTGGAATGGCGTGGCAAATTTTTTGCCAACCGCCGTAGGCAATCTGTGAAGGGAGGCCTGCTATGGCAGCGTCGTAGGCCGCAATGGCTTGTTTATATGGCAGAATTTTGGCCTTCCACCATGTGCCATTGATAACACTGGTTTGAATGAATAGTGTGTTGCCACTATTTCTATGCAAAGTAGAAAGAGTATAGGAAAAACTACCTACTCTAATGTCCTCCCAAAATTTAGCACAAGAACCATCACCCAAACTCAAGGAAATAAGAGATCTAAAGGAAACATAACTTTGAGATACTAGTTTCCTATCATGTGTAGCTTTCACCCCTGAATTGGCATCCCATTCATTACAATGTAAATGTTAGAGATATAGTATAAAACCATTAACTAGTCTTCCTTTAACAGCTTAAGCTTTTGAGATGGTTCGTAATGGTACCAAAGCCTTGCCTTATAGTAGGCTCTGAGTAGGGCCCCTGTCACTGTTGGACAGTTGCACCTGTCACTGTTAGACAGCCAAAGGTAGTTACTTTCGGTTTGGTCAGTTAGAATTTGCCTCATGTATCTTGCTCTATATATAGAGCCCTTCTGTACATTACTCATAGTCTAATACAAATTCAGTTTTATACTTCTCTCTCATAATTATAACATGTTTTCTGGAGCTACTGATGCCTAACCAAGGCTGTCGATCCACTGCAAACACCTTCAACTCCAAATTTGCCACCAGCAAATCCCCAAACTCTGGTGAATTTTCTCCCAATGACTTCTCAAGTCAACTTTTCGTATTCAATCATCAAAAAAGCTAATGACTTGATTTTTTTGGTGTGGCAACAAGTGGAGCCTATCTTGAAGACTCATCAGCTTCTTTGATTTCTGATTCAGTCAGAAATTTCTGCAGTTCCTTTCTAACAAAGATCATGATCTAGGGTTAGAGAACCCTGCATATCGAGCCTGGGAACTTCTAGATCAACCGAACTCCTCAACGTCAGAAAAGAATATTGAACGATTTCTGCTTCTTCGAATCAATGCCATTGCCGCTGGCTTGAAATCCATTGGTGATCCTGCTCTAAAGATTTAAATTAAAAAATAGAACAGGGCCTAGGTAGTAGTCCAAGTCAACCAACTCTTTTGAGAGAACAGAACACATAATTGAGTTTGGAAATCAACTGCTGAAGAGCATATGAGACGGGCTTAGCCTTGGCCATGTTGGTTTTGGCTAAGAGATCTCTGATGTATTTGCCTGACCTGGACTACTTCAGTGTTCTCTCTAAGCCTCTGTTTGGAAGGGAGGAATTTGGTGAGAAATTGGGGGAAGAAGAAAGATAGAGGGTGCAAGGAAATCAAATTGGTTGTTTGGTAGAGAAGAAACTAAAGTGGAAAGAAGATAAAAGTGGTGGGTTCCAACTAAAAAAATTTCCTCACAGATATGGGAAGTGGGTATATTTCCAAATACTAAATCTTAGTAAATTACACAAACCTCTGTTGAGGTTTGAAGAAACTACATGGACCTCCCCTCTGTTTTGAGACAACTTTTACCCCCTTTTTGTTAACGCCATTTTACACCATTTAGTTGACAGACTATATTAATAAAACTCAAAATCCATTTATGTATTTTGGATTTTCCCTTCATGCCCTTTTCATATTACTCTGTCACTCTCCATTTCTTTCGAAGGCCATTAGCAGCGCCGAAATTGGAGTTAGGTTTAGGGTTGTTAACAAAGGGGGAAATTACACAAACACCTTTGGAAGTTGAAGCAACATTATTCTCAGGCTGCAAGGGAGTTCCTGTGTTTCCTGCTAGTGTCAAAACAGCAGTGAAGGAGTTGAAGAGTTCAGGGTTTTCGAAGCACCAAGTTCTTGCATGGTATTTATTCTGTTTTGAGAATTCTGGTGATTTCTTACTGTAAATCTAAGTATGCATTCTGTGTTGGGATGCAATCAGGTTCGACTGCTGGTTTGTCATTTCAAGTTCTAGTTTCAGAATAATTACATGATTACCATGCTATGTTTGACAATATTTTGTGGTTTTTAGATTCTGGTTGTGTTCTTAAAATTTCTTGTTTTGTTCTATTAATTCTGGTTGGGTTCTTAAAATTCTGGTTGAATTCTTAAAATTTTGGTTTGGTTCTGTGGCTGTCCAGGTACATCCATCAGCAATTCTGGTTATGTTCTTAAAATTTCTTGCTGAATTCTCTTGCTGATATACTAAGAATTAATGTTTACTGAATCATACATGCATCTCATCAGATTTGATGGATGTTTTTGTTTGCTGCAAATGATTAAAATGACTTCTGTACTATATGTGCTAGGCACAGTCAGATACAGCATTGAAGTAGAAAACTAGCTCCTGGTCTTTTTCTTCCTCCCACTTTATAAATAGACTTTTTCATATGCTGATATTCTTGTTTCTATGAAGTGATTGATGGACACAAACATATGGGTTGGTTACTTGGTTCAATTAATCTTGAGAAATGGATTGCAGTAGTAATAATATTGAGATCCCTGCATGTTTGATTTCATGTGTACTGAACACCTGTATCGTTATAAACTTAAATAATCAACACATAGTAGTTCTATGGTGAAAAATTTAAGTGCAAAGTATTTTGCATGTTACATGATCCAAATGAAAAAGGTGGACTTACAGTGGTTTGTTTTGTGATATTTTCTTATTTTTTGCAAAAACTTACAGTGTTACATCCTGGACTGTTTTGAGTACAGAAAAAAGATGAGATACGGGGATGTTGCTTGGGAATTTGTCGGAGATAGGTTTTCTTCTGGCATTCCTATAGTTTTCTTCTTGCAAGGTGTAACCATCAAGGACATTTCATTGATGTGTACTGAAGAGGGGATTATAGGTTTGTGTTTAGGCAGTTAGACTTAAAGGCCAATATGAAACTTTGTTGAATCTTCGTAACTAGAGTCAATGATACATTGGTCTTTGATGTAGAGAGTGGTATTGATTGATCCATGTAGCTGATTCTACCATGTGGGATATGATTACTTTGTACTTGTTCTATTGAACAGCTTCGACTGTTTTATTGTCTTGATGTATTTTGTTTGTCCATTTTTTTGTCTGATGTCGTGTTTGATTTGTGCTCAAGTCTTGATGGTGCAATTTTAGTCTTGTTCCACTTCTATGGGTTTAGCGTGTCATACCCCCATTAGAAGAACAGTATGCTTTGTATTAAGCAGTTAATTCGTAGTGCCCCAAGATGTTGGATGTTGATAATCACTTAATCTTCATAATTCACATCTGGTTATGGAATTAATATATTTTTTTTCAAAGTATTAAAATCTCGGAAGTTGATCCATGTAGCCGACCCCATCTAGTGGGATAAGGCGTTGTTGTTGTTGTTGTTGTATTAAAATCTAAATGCTTGGAATGTACGATAATTTCACAGTTATGTTCTTAATCACAGGATAAGCCATCGGCAATGCAACGTGATGAAGATTGCTCATGGGATGAACGGAACTCAGCATTAAGGGGTTCTCCTTTCTCGCAAAGAGAGTTTAGAGGACACCATGGTAGCCCTGAATTGCATTATTCTGATAAATCCAAGCTGAGTGATAAAAATCCAGAACCCAGTGAGGTTCTTTGGATTGGGTTCCCAGCTCAGTTGAAGGTGGACGAATCTATTTTAAGAAAGGCTTTTTCTCCATTTGGTGAGATAGTGAAGATTACTACATTTCCAGGTCGTAGTTATGCCTTTGTTCGCTTTAGGAGCCTGACATCTGCCTGCAGAGCAAGAGACGATCTGAAGGGGAAGTTATTTGGGAATCCCCGGGTGCATATTTGTTTTGCCAAGAGTGAAACAGGTTCATCAAACAGTGAGAGGAGATCATTTAATGGCCCTCGTTCCCCAATTTACAAGTCAAGTGGGCGTGATGGATCTTCTGAGAACCTCAGACAGGATCGGAGCTTCAATGCAGATCGCAACATTGGTTCTCCAAACCATTTCGGGATTTGGGATTCTGATCCTTATGATCAAAGGGGTTCTTCATGGACTGGCGGAACTAACACATTTGAACAAAGGAAAGTCGGAGAGAAGGGGAGAACACTAGGAGTATCACAAGAAATCTATGAACATATGAATAGTCCATCAAGAGAAAGACATCATGTGGGTAATGTTCCACAGAGATTTTCTCAAAAGGGTGAATTCTTTGAAGATCCGCGGGCCTTGCCAGATTTTTCCTATCTACATGAGGCTAAAAGGATGAAGGCTGGTTCTCCACCTCTTGAAAGAGAGATTCCAGAGTATCCTTTCACTGAGTATGAAAGGCAGAGACGTGTTTTCCCGAGATTATCGGATTTACCCCCACACGAGCCTTTTGATAAAGGCTTTGATGCTGGAAATTTTACTTATGACCAGACTCTTGATCATCCACCAAATTCACCTTTGCCTCGTTTAGATAGACATGAAGGCTGGAAACCTTATGATAGTTTCCAAATGGGTCCTAGCGCTCTGCAGTCAACATATGTTGAGAAGAAAGGATTCACGCCTGAACAAGATAGTTCATCTTTAACTGAGTGGAAATGGGAAGGAACCATTGCTAAAGGTGGAACCCCTGTTTGTCGTGCACGCTGCTTCCCTGTGGGGAAAGTCCTAGATATGATGTTGTAAGTATTAAATATTCCTTTCAAATGTGTGTTTTTTCTCTCTTATAAAGATTTATGTAGTCTTTGCTTTGAATCTTTTTCCTTAGCTATTCAAATTTTACGAAGACTCATTAGATAAACTGCTATTGAAAGGAGTAAAATAATACGGAGATGTGAGAGGGGAAAAAACAAAAGAATTATACTTCACTTCCCTATAGTTTCACTCTTTTTCTAGTAACCTCCCTCTACTGTTTTGTCACTTATTCCACATGGAATTTTGTTTATGTTGAAACCATTAACTTTTCAATTAAATCTAATGGCTGTATAACATTTCTCAACTTACCCCCTAAAGTTTTTTTTTTTTTAGTAGGAGCTAACACGCAAAAAGTGTGGTAACTTCATGCTATTTTTGGATTCATGGAAACAGATGGAATGTAGAGGAATGATATTAAATTAACTGTTAAATACTTGCTGAAAAATCTCACATTGTCTGTCTCAATTACTGAAATGTAATTTATATATCTATTGGGCATCTTAATACCAATTGGCTTAAGATGGAATTTAACAATACAGATATTAAGGATTTCAGATAAATGCTCAAGTGCTTTGTTATTATTTTTTTATATATAGAATTAGTTGACAGTTATTTGTTTCACATACATTAAAGCAAAGGAATTGAATGGCAGTCAAGAATTTAGGAAATATGCAATAAGAGGTATTGCAGTGGAGGTGTCTCGTGTGGCTTTAGGACTTATCTAATTATGCATATATGCTACTATGTTATCAAATTAAACATTTTTTATTTATTTATTATGCACGCATCTATGCAGCACCTTATTAAAATTCGAATGACTTAATTACTGTTTTAGTCCCTAAATTTGGGGGATGTATACTTTTTTGTCCTTGAAATTTATAAATGCTTTTTTTAATTCTTGAATTTTGAAAAATTGATTTTTAGTCTCTGACATAATAAATTAACACTTTGTAACGGTTTTAAGTACTTTGTGGTGGATTTTTTAGCACTTTGTGACAGTTTTCAAATGCAAATTCAAGTGGCTAAAAAATAAAAATTAATTTAAGACAGCTAAAACCTATTACAAAGTGTCAATTTATTATGTCAGAACTAAAAGATGCAATTTTTCAAAATTCAGGGACTAAAAAAAGCACATACCCCAAATTCAGGGACTACAACAGTAATTAAGCTTATTTGAATTAAAACTCAATAATGCTGACTGAAAGAAAACAATAGACAATTGAATCCGGGTGTCAATGTAATCAATTGAGAGTGTTATTGTAAAATATGGGTAATAAATGAGAGATTAGTTATCGATATCCTAATTTTCTAATTACCATAATTATGTAGATCCTAAAATATGCCCATTGTGAAAAGCCACAAATACAATATCTGATACAACCATTGGTGAAGAATTATGTGAGCCTTTAGTACACAAAGGCAACCAAGGAAGGTGGGGGCGTGTTTACGTGAGGAAAGGGCAGGAAGAAAGGGCATTAGAAGGATGATTTGGTCATAATTGTTAGTTAAGGGGTATTTTGGGGTGTGGAGTTAGATATTTTGCCTTTTGTTATCTTTACGGTTATTAGTAACAGATTTGGAGAGAGAAGGGGGATTCATTCTGTTTTTGGATTATTATCATTTTGGATAGAGGAGCTTGGCTCTGGGATAGACAGGGTACCCATTCCTGTCTGTTTTTCTTTGTTCTTGTTATCTTTTCTATTCAATCAAGGTCTCCCTGTTTCATTCACAATATCTACTATATTTGGTTTTCTAGTTCTGCATCAATTTGGTCCGACCTGCCGGATATTCTCATCTGTGGATGCCCACAACTAGGAATCAGAAAAAGAATCAACGACAGGAATCACCGAAAATGGAGGCACGCATGATTCAAGTAGAAGGAGAGCTGGATTGGGTTCGATCATCAATCGAGGAATTGCGTCTTAAGGCTGCAGAAAGCAAATCGATTATGGACCAGCTGCAGAAAAAATCAGAGCAACAGACCAAACTGATGGAAGCCATATCTCGAGGTTTTAGGAGGAATGGAGACGAAGATGGAGGTGAGAACTCAGTGGGACAGAAGGAGAGTGAGAAACCGAAGGCAAGTGTGAGCTTGAAGCCATTGGAGGGAATTGCCTTGGAGGAATTTCGTCAATCCCTCAAAAAGGTGGAGTTACCCATGTTTAATGGAGAGGACCCAGCGGGGTGGATTACGAGAGCTGAGATTTATTTTCGTGTTCACGAAACCAGCGAGGAAGTGAAGGTGAACCTCGCTCAGCTCTGTATGGAGAATGAAACCATTTATTTCTTCAACGCCTTACTCAGCGATTACGACGAGTTGACGTGGGACGATCTCAAACACGAACTATTGGAACACTACGGAGGTATCGGGGAAGGAAGCGTGTTTGAGCAGTTGACCTCTTTGCAGCAAACTGGAGGTGTTGAGGAATATATCAAGAAGTTTGAATGTCTAACTTCTCAGATTCCGAGGCTCCATGACGAACAGTGTTTTGCTTATTTCATCCATGGGCTACGTGAAGAAATTCGTTCGAGGATGAGGAGTTTAAATGTGGTAAGCCCAATGTCACATGGAAGGATGATGAATGCCGCAAAAGCTATCAAGCTGGAGCTGTCTAGCCATGGCAGAAACTGGAGTGAGAAAAAGGAGACACGTGGGAGTGGCGGATCTTATTTGGGTTTTCGGATCAGCTCCAACGTATTGGCTAGAAATAACCCGAGGAGTTTTGGAGGACAAGGAGTGGTAATGGGCCTGGCCCAAATGCACCAGCTGACATTGGAGAAAAAAAATAGAAACTGGCCCAGAGATAGAGGAACTAAGCATTTAGCTTACCAGGACCTTATGGAACGTTGTCGAAAAGGGCTTTGCTTTAAATGTGGAGAGTCGTATGGCGCATTCCACCAATGTCCTATGAAACAATTACGCGTCATATTGGTAGGATACATGCAAGCTGAATTTGATGGGGAATGTAGTGCTATGAGGTTATTAAGCTCTCAGGTGGAACAAATTGGTGATTCACGGACAATGAAGATGCGAGGTAAGGTGTTCGATGTTCCCCTCTTTATACTTGTTCACAGCGGCGCTTCCCATAATTTTATTTCTCGGAAGTTAGTGGAGGCTATGGGATGGAAGTGGGAGGAAACGAGGAGCATGCGAATCTTGTTGGGTGATGGTCACAAAACTCTGACCTGTGGGGTTTGTCACAGATTAACGGTGGAGGTTGATGCATGTCGTTTTGTGGTTGACACCTGTCTTTTTGATCTGGAGGACATCGATTTGATTTTGGGAATGGCATGGCTAAGTTCTTAGGGGAAATGCATGTGGATTGGAGAAGGTAGATTATGAAGATTAATGCTTTCCAGGGAGAGAAAGTTTTGACGGGTCTCCAACCAGGAGAACTCAAATTTATTTCATTGTTTTTTTTTAATGGCCAAAATAATAATATATTAATTAGAAAATAAAAGATACATAGTACCAGAGGTACTACAACAAACCACAGGAGGTAGGGTCTCCTGAGTCATAAAGCAATTAAAAGTATCTAACATCCCAACAAAAACAATACAACCCATCCCAACATGACAAACACTACTTAAAAGCTACAGCCATAGCTGAAGACCATTGGTGAAAAGGAACAGTAAAATCCTTTTCCCACCCCCTCATCCAAGACCAAGAGTGGAAAATTGTATTATCCACCAGCTTGGAGATGACAAAAGGATGATTGTTGAAGATAATGTCGTTTCTGAGCTTCCATATTGATGTTGTAGCTGCTATCCACCAGATTTTCCACCTTCTGTTAGTGTCTTTCAATCCTAACATGGAATAATGCTGGATGAAATTATCCATAGGCCTCCAATGGAGCACTCTAGGTTCCTTTACCCATGAGCTGAATTCCCACCATAGAGGCATAACTTTATGGCACAAGAAGAATAAGTGGGAGGCAGATTCAACTTTGTTTTGACAAAAGGGGCACAAATCATTTTCAATGGTAACATGCCTCCTAATTAAATTATCCTTAGTGGGCAATCTGTCCCATAGAAGTCTCCAAGCAAAGACTAGGGCTCTAGGAGGGATTTTCATGTTCCATAGGTGATGGAAACCAAGACATTGATCTTCATGAAGATGATCAGCTTTAATATAAAGATAGGCAGAATTAGTAGAGAAAATTCCTTTAGGGTCAGCTCCCCACACCCAAGAGTCTTTCAAAACTGTAGATGGCCTAATTGCAGCAGTTTGATCAATAAACTCTGAGGCTCTTCCCATTTCATTATCAAACAGATTGCGCCTCCAAGAAAAGCTCCATCCCACCCAGATTCACAAAAGGATCCCATGGTTGTCACTGTCTGAAGTTTCTGAGATGAGAGTTGGTATAATTCCGGGAACCTATCTTTTAGCCTTATCCCTCTTTCCACCCAAGAGTCCTCCCAAAAAAGAATTTGATCACCCCTACCCAGCTTCCAAATGAATTGCCTGGACACATCTGCCATACTGCTGTGATTAATTGTAGACCTCAAATCAGACCACCAGAATGAGAAGTGCTTCCTTGTGGGCCCCTCATCTAAGCCTCTCCATCCCCTGTATTTTGAAATTAAAATTCTATTCCACAATTGGTCTGGATGGTGAAACATCATCCATTTCCATTTGATTAAGAGAGCTTTGTTAAAAGCTGTAATGTCTTTAACTCCCAATCCTCCTCTTTCTCTAACAGCACACACTTGACTCCAAGCCACCCAAGCTATCTTCTTCCCTTCTTGGTTACCACCCCAAAGAAACTTTCTTTGGATGGAAATGAGCTTGTTAATCACTGCTGAAGGAGCCCTGAAAAAAGACATGTAAAACAATGGCAGAGCTGTTAAGACAGCATTAGTTAGGGTGATTCTACCAGCCATGGATATACTTCTCTGCCTCCATTTGTTCAGTTTAGCCTCAAATTTGTTGATAATAGGTTCCCACACCACCTTCCTTCTCGGATTGACACCTATAGGCAGCCCTAGGTAGCAGAAAGGAAGCTGCAGTGGACCACAATTCAAGAGATCAGCAGCACATCTGATCCACTGATCAGATTGACCAATTGCTCCCAGTTGGCTCTTGGCAAAATTGATTCTCAGGCCAGAAGCTATTTCAAAGCTTCTAAGAATAGCCTTGATAACACTAACATTATCCATAGAAGCTTCCCCAAAGAAGATGGTGTCATCCGCAAACTGGAGAATATTCACTGGGACCTTATTCTTCCCTACCAAAAAGCTCTGAAATAAGTTTCTAGACACTGCTTCCCTCATCAAACCTGTTAACCCTTCAGCAACCAAGACAAATAATAAAGGGGCCAAGGGATCCCCTTGTCTCAATCCTCTTTGAGGCTTAAATTCCTCAGTCGGACTTCCATTTACAAGGATGGATATTGAAGCTGATGAAAGGAAGCCTTTAACCCAACCAATCCACCTTTCATGGAACCCCATTCTTCTCATCATATAAAATAGGAATTGCCAGGACACAGAGTCATAAGCTTTTTCGAAGTCCACTTTAAACACCGAGCAAGATTTCTTTTGCCTCCTAGCCTCCTCAACAACCTCACTAGCAATCAAGACTCCATGTAACAGCTGTCTACCCTTAACAAATGCTGACTGTCTTTCATCAACAAGTTGATCCAGAACCTTACTTAGCCTATTAGATAGGATTTTAGCAATAATCTTGTATACACTTCCTATGAGGGATATGGGTCTGAAGTGACTAATAATTTGAGGATCCTTGATCTTAGGAATAAGAGCAATGAATGAAGAATTGAGGCCCTTAGGAAAAGCAGCATTCACATGAAATTCTGCTAGAAATCTTAAGAAATCAGGTTTCAGCTCTTTCCAAAAGTGCTTGATAAATCTAAAATTAAGCCCATCAGGCCCTGGGCTTTTGTCATTGCCACATGCCCACACTGTAGAATATATCTCCTCCTCTTTAAATGGCTCCACCATCAAATCCCTCTGAATTGGGTGCAGGACATTAAAAGCAACTCCATCTAAGTTGGGTCTCAGCAGATGAGGCTCAGAAAATCTGCTCTGAAATTGATGCATTACTTCAGCCTTAATCCTGTTAGGGTTTTCTACCCAAGAACCATCAATCAGCAGACCCCTCATAGCATTTTTCCTTCTGCTGTAATTAATGATTCTGTGAAAATATGCTGTATTGCTGTCTCCCTCTTTAATCCACTTGCTTCTAGATTTCTGTCTTACAAAGGACTCATGGATAGTTGCCTTCTCCCAAAGCTCAGCTTGAGTCTTCTTGAGCTCCTGGATTTGCTGATCAGAAGGTTGTGCTGATAGTGAATTTTCCAGATCATTTAGCTTTTGCTGAATCTGCTTAACTTTATTACCCATGTCTCCAAAGTTATCTTTGTGCCATTCATTGTGCCATTTAATGGAAGGGACAGAAGAGGTTCAGGAGAATAGAGTGAAGGGAGAACCGCAGGAAGTTTTGGAGAGTATTCTGGAGAAATTTGCTGATGTTTTCAAGGAACCCACTGGTTTGCCTCCCCCACGAGCTCGTGAGCACAATATTACTCTCCAACTCTGAGTGGCTCCAATTAATGTAAGACCCTATCGGTATCCACACCTCCACAAGAATGAAATAGAGAGACAGGTGAAAGAGTTGTTGGCGAATGGGCATATCCGATATAGCCAGAGTGCTTATTCTAGTCCAGTCATCTTGGTTAAGAAGAAGAACAATAAGTGGCGTATGTGTGTGGATTTCAGGGCATTGAATAGGGTTACAATACTTGACAAATTCCCAATTCCTGTTATCGAAGAGTTACAGGGAGCTAAGTATTTTTCTAAACTGGATTTGACCTCAAGATATCACCAGGTGCGTATGAGGACTGCAGACATACCTAAAACAACGTTTAGAACCCATGAGGGCCATTACGAGTACCTCGTAATTCCTTTTGGGCTGATGAATGTTCCATCTACCTTCCAAGCTTTGATGAATGATGTCTTCAGAGATTATTTAAGAAAAAGGATGTTGGTTTTTTTTATGACATCCTTGTGTATAGCAAAGGATGGCAAGAGCACTTGCAGCTGCTTCAACAGGTTCTGGAAGTTTTGAGGCACAACAAGCTGTTTGCAAGACGTGAGAAATGCACTTTTGGCCAAGAACAAGTTGAATACTTGGGTCATATCATCTTTGTGCAGGGAGTGGCGGTCGAGCCTGCCAAGGTGAAAAGTGTTCTTGGGTGGCCTAGACCAAAGAATGTGAAGGGGGTCAGAGGCTTCCTAGGCCTCACGAGCTATTATAGGAAGTTTATAAGGGATTATGGTAAGATTGCATGGCCACTGACTGCTCTAACAAAAAAAATGGATTTAAATGGGGTGCTTTGGCTCAACAAGCATTCGATGCTTTGAAGAAGCGTGTGACGGAGGCACCAGTGTTGAGATTGCCAAATTTTGAAGAGCAATTTGAGTTAGAATACGATGCTTCGAGAACAGGAATTGGAGCAATCCTGATGCAAAACTGCCATCCAATTGCATATTTCAGTTAGGCATTGGGTGAGAAGAATCTATCTAAATCTACCTATGAGAAAGAGTTGATGGCAGTCGTCCTTGCTATCCAACATTGGCGGCCATACCTGTTAGGAAGGAAATTTGTTGTGTTTTCAGATCAGAGGAGTTTAAAACAGTTGCTAAGTCAAAGGGTTTTAACAGGTAATCAACAAAATTGGTTGGCCAAGTTGATGGGGTATAATTTTGAGATAATTTATAAGCCTGGGAACGAGAATAAAGGAGCTGATGCCCTGTCAAGGAGTTTGGAGGACGCCGAATTGACTAATATGATCTCTTATCTTGAGTGGTTAGATTGGCAGCAGTTGACTCATGAGGTGCAGCAAGATACCCACTGGAAAAAGGTTATTTGTGATTTGCGACAGGATAAAGAGGCCCATACCGGTTTCTCCTATAATCAGGGAGTGCTGCTTTATAAAGGGAGGTTGGTGGTGCATGAGAAATCTCCTTGGATTCAGAAGTTACTAGAGGAATTTCATTCTACTCCTCAGGCTGGTCATTCGGGTTTTTATAGGACATATCGGAGGTTGACTTCCAATTTATTTTGGAAAGGTATGAAAGAAGATGTCAAACGGTTTGTGCAAGCTTGTGACATTTGTCAGCATCAGAAGTATAGTGCTACCTCACCTGGAGGATTGCTGCAACCTCTTCCTATTCCGGAACAGGTCTGGGAGGATGTATCAGTTGATTTTATCACAGGGTTGCCTTGTTCGAGAGGCTATGAAGCTATTCTGGTTGTTGTGGACAGGCTGACCAAATATAGCCATTTTGTTCCATTGAAACACCCTTATACTGCCAAGGGAATTGTTGAGATTTTCGTAAGGGAAGTAGTGAGGCTACATGGAGTTCCAAAATCTCTCGTGAGTGATAGAGATCCTTTATTTATGAGTTTGTTTTGGAAGGAATTTTTTAAGTTACAGGGGACAATGCTCAAGATGAGTACAACTTACCTTCCGCAAACGGATGGACAGACCAAAGTCACAAATAGGTGTCTTGAAACCTATTTGCGTTGTTTCATTACTGACCAGCCCAAAAATTGGTCCCTTTGGTTGTCCTAGGCAGAATTCTGGATCAATACCACATACCACGAGTCTATAGGGACTACTCCTTTCGCAGCGGTGTACGGTCGTGAACCTCCCAAGATTATACAGTGCATTCCAGGGGAAGTGAGAGTAGAATCAGCTCAAAGGGAGTTAATTGATCGTGATGAGGCATTGAGACAGTTAAAAACATTTTTACTGAGTGCCCAAGATCGCATGAAAACCCAGGCGGATAAGCACAAAAAGGAAAGGGAGTTTGAAGTAGGAGACATGGTGTTTTTAAAGCTTAAACAACACAGGCATCATTCAGTCATAGCTAGAATTAGTCCTAAACTCAGTGCAAGGTATTATGGGCCATTTAAAATACTAGAAAAGATTGGGAAAGTGGCTTACAAACTGCAACTTCCTCCCACTTCAAGAATTCATCCCGTGTTTCATGTGTCCTTACTCAAGAAGGCAGTGGGGAATTATGAGGCAGAAGCAGACTTACCTACTGGGCTGGATGATGATAGAGCTGACATCATCAAACCTGAAGCTGTTTTAGCTTCTAGGAGAGTGATCAAGCATGGAGAAAGATTGAAACAGTGGTTGATTCAATGGAAAGGGAAGTCAGTGGACGAAGCAACATGGGAGGATGAAATCTCAATCTAGAGCCAATTTCCTACTCTTTGTCTTGAGGACAAGACAATTGCTCAAGGGGGAGGTATTGATACAACCATTGGTGAAGAATTACGTGAGCCTTTAGTACACGAAGACAACCAAGGAAGGTGGGGGCGTGTTTACGGGAGGAAAGGGCATTAGAAGGGTGATTTGGTCATTTTATTAATCTGCAAAAGTATAATAGTATTATATATGTAACAGTACAAGTTGTACTGGATGATTACAGAGAGACCAATTTAGGTAAGACTATGGTGACCTAATACATAGTTTACAACATGAATGAAGAAACGATAGTACCAGCCTTCTGCTAGTGTCACCATTACCCCCACTATAATTATTACCCCCCTCCCCCCCCCCACCATCCCATAAAAGTCTCCTTCATATTGCTAGACCAGTGATTAAAAGGCATGTCAAAACCTTTAACCAGATTTTTAAACCAGGTCCAGCAGAGGAATATGGCATCCTCCAAGATCTTACTAGCATTAAGCCTTTCTTCCTCAAAAGCAATCTTATTCCTATGCTGCCAGATACTCCATGTCAAGGAAGTCCACCAGCATTGCCATTTTTGATAGCTAGTGTCTTTTCCATTTCGAAGCACTTGCTGGAGGAAGTGCATACGGGGGTTCTTTGGAAATGGGGCTGAGGTATTTGTCCACGATAATGATTCCCACCAAAGTGGCATGATCTTGCTGCAACTAAAAAAGAGGTGTGCTGCATCCTCTTCCTTATTTTTGCAAAATGGGCATGTAAGATCATGAATTTCCACATGCCTCCTGCACAAATTGGTTTTAGTGGGTAATCTGTCCCTGATAAGTCTCCACACAAAGAAGGCAGCTTTACTAGGGACCTTGACCTTCCACAACTCCGTGAAAAGCCATCCTGATTTTCATTAATTTGATCTGCCATGAGCAAGCTGTACCCGTTCCTAGCTGTGTACATGCCTGAGACGTCCTCTTTCCAAATCCACTTATCTTGTCTTTTTGGATGAATGTTGGTGCCTTGTAAATCTTCTAGAAACCTCACCGCCATATCCAGCTCACTGTCAAAAAGTTCGCGTCTCCATTTGAGATCCCACTCCCAACCTACATCTGATAAAGTACCCATACACTGAATAGATTGATTTTGCTGCTTCGAAATAGTGAAAAGTGTAGGGTATTTCTGCTTAAGTGGTACTCCATCCACCCTCCAACCATCCTCCCAGAACCTAACCTTTGCTCCACACCCCATTTTCCATTGTATGCCTTTAGCTAGACATCTTCCATCCTCACCAGCCAAAAATATTTTGTTTATATCCTTCCACTAAGCTGATACTCTACTGCCTCTGCATACCCCCTCCAAATTACCCCAATCTCCATATTTTGAGGTTAGTTTTCTAGCCAACAGTTGTCTTTGATTATGGAAAAGGTTCCATTTCCACTTACCAAGAAGAGCATAGTTGAACTTCCTAAGATCCTTAATTCCCATTCCTCCTTTCTCCTTTGGTAGACATACTGACTCCCATTTCACCCACGCTATCTTCTTTTGCTCGGCCCCTCCACCCCACAAAAACCGCCGCTGCAACCACACCAATTTGTCCAGAACGCTTTTTGGAACCCTGAAAAAGGAAAAGAAATATATAGAAATAGAATTTAGGACAACCTTTATGAGTGTTACCCTTCCCCTAAAAGATAGGAATTTTTGTTTCCATTTGGCCAATTTCCTCTCACATTTCTTGACAATAGGATCCCACAGCTCAGAACCCCTAGGGTTGGCCCCTATCAGAATACCCAGGTATAAAAAAGGTATGGTCAGTAGCTCGCAATTTAGATAGCTAGCAGCAGACACCTTCCAACTCTCCGACATCCCAATTACCCCAAATTTGCTCTTTGAGAAGTTAATCTTAAGATCTGAGACTTCAAAACTTCTTAAAATCACCTTGATGGCTCTCACATTTTCCATGGATGCTTTCCCAAGGAAAAGTGTGTCATCTGCATACTGCAGTATGCTGATATTGACTTCATTTCTGCCCACTTTGAAACCTTGATACAGGTTTTTATCCATTGCTTCTTTCACTAGTCCATTTAATCCTTCCACAACAATGTTAAACAGAAATGGAGCTAAAGGATCACCTTGTCCTAGGCCTCTTTGGGGGATGAACTCAGATGTAGGGCTACCATTAACCAATATGGAAATAGAAGTAGGCTTTAGGCAGCCTTCAATCCAGGATATCCATTTCCCACAAAAACCCAACCTCTTCAACATATACAATACAAACTCCCAAGATACTGAGTCGTAGGCCTTTTCATAATCTACTTTGAAAACCAAGCATGGCTTATTCCTTGTCTTTGCTTCATGGATCACTTCATTTGCAATGATAGTACTTTGCAGCAAATGTCTACCCTCTATAAATGCTGATTGCGTCTCATCAATTAATAGTGGCATCACCCCCTTCAACCTCCTTGCTAAAACCTTGGCCACTATGTTGTATATGCACCCTATGAGAGAGATAGGTCTATAATCATGTAAGTACTGCAGATCCTTGACCTTAGGTACAAGGGTTACGAAGGATGCATTGCACCCGTTCGGGAAAGATCCATGTACATAGAACTCATCCATGAATCGAAGCATATCGGTCTTGATAATTTCCTAGAATTCCTTAATGAATCTGAAGTTTAGACCATTTGGACCAGGAGTCTTATCACTCCTGCACTCCCAAACCGCCTCCTTAACTTCATTTTCACTGAATGGGCCCGACAGTCTGATGTTATGCTGCTGCCCAATTTCTTTGAATCTGACCCCATCTAGTTTGGGTCTCACCCATTCAACCTCTTGAAATCTGTTCTTAAAAAACAGGTACGTTTCCGCCTTCACCCTCCCAGGTTCATCAACCCATACATCATTTACAAACACTCCTCTCAAGGTGCTGGATTTGCATTTTGGGTTTGCAAATCTATGAAAGAACCTTGAGTTAATGTCCCCCTCTTTGATCCATCGTGATCGTGCCTTCTGCCTTAACAAGGACTCGAAAGATTGAGCTGCTGACCATAACTCCTCCTGAAGATTTTTCCTGCACATAAGTACTTGAGCAGATAGCTGTCTCACATCTCCTTCAGCTTCTATTTTGTTTAACTCCTTCTCAATATTTACTAATTTCTGCCTGGTGTCTCCGTAATGATCCTTATTCCATGCTCTCAAGGTAGCTTTAATTCCTTTTATTTTTTCTTTGAGCATAAAACCCCCCCAACCCCTTACCTGATTATTCGACCAAGATTCTTGAACCACCCTTCGAAAGGATTTATCATGGAAACAGCAGTTTAAAATCCGGAAAGGGCGAGGTCCCCAATCAGCAGTTTCTGATTTTAGCAAGACCGGACAATGATCCAAGAAATTTCTTTCCAGAATAAACTGTGTGGAACCTTGCCATTTTGCTCAACCAATCAGCAGTGACAAGAAATCTATCAAGTCTGCTTTTTGCTGTTCCATTTGGCTTATACCAGGTGAATTTTCTCCCCGCACAAGGCACCTCTTCAACCTGAATGTTCTCTATCCATTCATTGAACTCGTCCATAGTGGCATCATTTACCCTACGTTGGCTCAACCCTACTCTCTCCTTTGCTGTTTGAATGTTGTTAAAATCTCCAAGTATACACCACAACACGTCTGGGTTTAGAGCTTTCAATTGAGTGATTTGACCCCACAAATTCCTCTTCTGGATCATATCACATGGTGCATATATGTTAACTATAGCCATTCTATGAGCATCTGGGACCCATATGCCCTCTAGATAGATGAATCCTTGCCCACACACCTTCCTATCCAATCTGAAAGAGCTTTCATTCCATAGGCATATCAGTCCTCCTGCTCTACTGACGGCAGGTTGCATTTCCCACTTAACATCTGTATTACCCCATAAAGCTTGACAAATATAATTATCTACTTGTTCCTTCTTAGTTTCTTGTATACACAGCATGTCTGCTCTTTCCTTTCTAACCATTCTTCTAACCGCCGCCCATTTCACTCCCCTCCCTAACCCCCTTATGTTGTATGTGATAATCTTTATTATTCAGGCTTCCTGTTACCCAACTTATTGGCATCCTCCTTGTCCCTCAGCTCCATCTTCGTAAATTGTGACCACCATTGCATCTCCTCCCTCACATGTAACTCCCAAATTCTGCGCCATCTCCCATTGTGCTGAGGCTTCCTTTGTATTCTCACTTGTGTGGTGGCTATCTTTTTGCAAATGGGGCTGAGTTATAATCTGCACTTCATCTGGTGTTATTATTCATTCCTGTTCTTCTAACCCACTACCACTGGTTGCTGGTGAAAATTCCTCTTGGTTCTCAGTTAGATAATGACTTCCTGCTGGGCGTAGCTATCTGTATTTCTTACCAATCCAGCAGTGGAAACTTGGTCCAATTTCTTTCTGCACCCTCTACTTCTTGAATACACCTTTCCCAAATGTCTTGGGCCTGTTTGTTCACACTGGTTATTCCTTTCTGGAGCCCTTATCTTATCACATAGGTAGTCTTTTGAGAAGCCCATTAAGGGCCCACCATCCTCCACATTTTGTAAGACAACATGTGGATTTGTGGCCTTAAATTCAAAATTTGCTACCGTCAATGGGTCCACCTTTTTCCCACTCTCCCCGATGCTGTTTTCTAAATCCCTTGAAATTTCTCTTTCCAGGATTACAGCTGCTACCTCTGCTGCCTCGTTAAGCACCTTCTTATGCATCTTGTATCTAGTTGTTTTGTCCTCTTTCCATAGCTTGTTGTTAGGTGTATGATTTGACCCATCAACAGTCCCTTGTGCCTGTAGTATTTTATTTTTGTCAGGCCTGATGTTGCTTCGTTCAGTGTCTTTTTGGACCTTGCAGGTTGCTGGTATGGCCCACTGATGTGTTGGCGGCAAAGACCTCTGGTTATTGACCTGAGGTTTGACGGGCTGGTATTGACCTTCGGTCCCTAGTGACGCTATGATTCCTTGCTGCTTCTCGCTCCCTGTTACAGTCAGCCAGGCCTCCTCCGGTGCCGGTTCCTTGTCCGACATGGCATCTCCGCTCATCATCTCTGTACCTGCTTCGCTGTCACTGTCGACAGAGGTTATATCCTTTGATGACCCTATGAATCCTTTCCCCCTTCACTTACATCTATCCCAGTTATCACAAAATTCCTCAGTCATATGGACAGTATACTCTATTCCATTAATCCAAAGTGAGACCTTATGTTGGATTAGTGGTGGACGTGATGTCTTAACCAGGATCCGCCCCCTATCCAACCTGTGTAATTCATCCATATCGTCATCCACCTCCACCACTTTTCCGACGTTGCGATCTGTTAAAGGTGCTTGACGTCCCAGGCATGCAATGGTATGCCCCAACATAAAAGCCATACCAAGCAGTGTCCAGTCCTCAATTGAGGGGTCCACTTTTCCAACAAGTAAAATATCGCCGATCGTTGGCCATTTACTTCCTCCGCCATTTGTGCAGCCCTGTTCTTTGTGAGTCCCATTAATAATACCATATCATCTCTGATATACTTCGGTATGATGCCATTGTACCCAGTCCACATAAGGTTATCTCCTATCCTGTCAAACATTGGTAGGTCCCTCAGTCTTCCCACCCATGTCCTGTTTAGCCATATATTTTCATCCACAGGTATGTTCATCTGCACCGATGAATTAGATGCAGGTCCAGCGGAGCTCAAAACTGGTTGGCACCTCCCTGTGGGAAATTTCTTGCTTTCTGCCATGAGGACCTGCACATACGAGGCTGCCTTTCTTTTTGTGAAAGGTGGAGAAAGTGGATCCATGGTTGCCTTGCTACCGCATCAGTGTCTATTTTAATTAATGGAAGTCCTACTTCGGAGTTTGCACCCAAGAGAGGTTTAAGGCAGGGTGACCCCCTTGCTCCCCTCCTTTTTAATTTGGTGGCAGAAGGGCTTACAGGATTAATGAGGTCAGCCATATCCAAAAATCTGTACAGCAGTTATCAAGTTGGAAGTTTGAAGGAAGATATAAATATTCTGCAATATGCAGATGACACTCTATTCTTTGGAAAGGCTATGTCAGTCAATGTCAGAGTTTTAAAGTCTATCTTATCATGTTTTGAGATGGCTTCTGGACTCAGGATCAATTATTCAAAAAGTCAGTTTGGATGCATTGGAAAATCTGAGGAATGGTGTAGAGATGCGGCCCTTTTTCTCAACTGCAGCCAGATGAATATTCCTTTCTTGTACCTAGGAATTCCAGTGGGGTCTAGTCCTAAAAGTGGGAGTGTTTGGCAGCCTATCATTAACAAATTTCAGACCAAGCTGGCAGCTTGGAAGCATAGATGTCTCTCTATGGGGGGCAGAATTACCATTATCAATTCTGTTCTGACAGCAATGCCTATTTACTTGTTGTCCTTCTACAGAATTCCCAAAAAAGTTGCTCAGAAAATAGTAGCTATTCAAAGAAATTTCCTTTGGGGTGGTGGCAATGACACATATAAGATCCCTTGGGTTAAATGGGATACAGTCTGTTTACCTAAAGTTAGAGGTGGATTGGGTATTAAAGATTTGAACAAGTTCAATGAAGCCTTGTTAGGAAAATGGGGGTGGCAGTTGGCAAACAATCCTCAGCAGCTGTGGGCTAGAATTTTAGTGTCTTTATATGGGGGATGGCATGCCTTATTACATGGTAGAGGTAGTGGTGACAGTTCTCCTTGGTGGAAGGATTTAAAACTTATCTTCCAGCAGCAACACCAGTGTAGTTTGACCACTCACTTGAGGTGGAAGGTGGGTAATGGGGCTAGAATCCAGTTCTGGAAAGACAAATGGAGGGAAGAGGATATAACCCTTAAAGACAAATACCCTGCTTTATATCAGGTGAGTCAGCAACAGGACCTGACTATTAATTTGATGGGTCAGAATGTTGAAAATGGGTGGGATTGGAAGTTCCAATGGAGGAGAAACTTTTTCGATCATGAAATTGATATGGTGGCAGCTTTCATGGATGAGATTGACGGAGTTCAGATTCACTCCTCTAGAATGGATCACCTCATTTGGAGGGCTGACCCTAGTGGATCCTATTCCACAAAATCAGCATACAGTTTTCTCATGGAAGATGGCAGTTCAGAATATGAAGATAATGCTTCCAGGTTTATGTGGAATCTGAAAATTCCTCCAAGAGCAGCTGCATTCTCTTGGAGAATTTTTAAAGATAGGTTGCCTACTAAGGCTAATTTAAGAAGGAGGCAGGTGTGCCTTTCATCGTATTCATGTCCTCTATGTGAAGGAGAGGAGGAAACTATTGGTCATGTCATGTTCGATTGCACTAGAACTAGATGCCTTTGGTGGGAGGCTTTGAGATGGGCTGACAGAGTGGGTCCTTTCAACATTGATCCAAAAAATCACTTTATCCAATTCTCAAACTGGAGTAGCAAAAGATGTATAGACAATAGATGGGCAGTGCTTTGGATAGCTTTATCTATGACTATTTGGAAGCATAGAAATTCAATGGTTTTTAATAACCAGAATTTCAACTCCGAAAAAGTCATGGATGAAGCTTTATTTCATTCCTGGGCCTGGTTAAAATGTATGGACAAAGATTTCCATATTCATTTTAACCAATGGTCCACTAGTTTGAGGGAGGAGTTGTCTTAGGGGTGGTTTCTTTTTGGATCCAGCTATTGTTATTTTGTAATTTTCAGATGGGTTAGGCATATGTGCCTTGTACTATCTATTCTGTATGCAGCACACCTAGTACTGCATTATATATAAAATTATATATCGATTTTTGCTGTGCGAAAAAAAAAAAAAACGAGGCTGCCTTTTTCACATGTTGTGGTGGTTTTTCCTTTCCCTGATTTCGTCCACTGCTACCTTCTCCACGTACCATCCTCTCTCTGCCATGCTTTGGTACATTTACATGCATCTTTAGTCCTCCTACTACCAGGCTGTCCAGCTTTCTCTCCAACGTCGTGACATCCTTGACCCCCTTAAATCTAACAAAGCCATATCTCTTCCCCCACTTATTCCTATTTCTTGCAATGAAAACTTCTTGAACATCCCCCCATTTTTTGAACACATACCATAGCTCGGTTTCATTTGTATCTTCAGGAAATCTTGTGAAATAGAACGAGATTACGTCCAATGCATCCCTCAAGTTTCTCCTAATTTCGCTTTGCTGACCGTACTCATCTCTGTTGGGATTCCGTTGGGATCCTACAGTCACCCACTCTCTTTTTCTCTCAACCCCCCCCCCCCCCCTCCTTTCTCTCTCTCTCCCTGTTTCTCTCTCTACCTATCTCAATTGTTAGTTAAGGGGTATTTTGGGGTGTGGAGTTAGATATTTTGCCTTTTGTTATCTTTACGGTTATTAGTAACAGATTTGGAGAGAGAAGGGGGATTCATTCTGTTTTTGGATTATTATCATTTTGGATAGAGGAGCTTAGCTCTGGGACAGGCTGGGTACCCATTCCTGTATGTTTTTCTTTGTTCTTGTTATCTTTTCAATTCAATCAAGGTCTCCCTGTTTCATTCACAATATCTACTATATTTGGTTTTCTGGTTCTGCATCAATATCCAACAAAAAGAATTCCTTAGATGATAGAAAAGAACAGAATAGGAGGATTTGGAATCCCCCTACAGCAACCAAAGAAGAGATAATGAAACATTAATTAGCTTAAAAGAAGCTCTCCCACCCCAAGATCAAACTCTGCCACGAAATGGTAGTGAAGGAGAATTCTGATTAATAACTATGGCTAGTACACTCAACATTGCAACCATGCAACTATAGCACACTTCCAATGCAGTTTACTATCATTATTTTCCTCTCAATTGTTTTATGTTGAGTGTTAATGTCAATACGTTGATTTCAGACCTGAATTCTTGGATTGCACTGCAAAAACTGGTCTAGATATGCTTTCAAAGCATTACTACCAAGCAGTTGGTGTTTGGGTTGTTTTCTTTGTGCCTGGAAGTGATGCTGACATGCAATGCTACAACGAATTTATGCATTATCTGGAGGAAAAGAAGCGTGCCGCAGTTTCCAAGTTGGATGACAAGACCACTTTATTTCTTGTTCCTCCATCAGAGTTCTCAGAGAAAATACTGAAGGTACCTGGTAGGTTGAGCATATCTGGTGTTATTCTGAGGTTGGAGAACCCTGGTTTAAATCATGGTCCTGAACACATTCAAAGAGAAATGACAAACGAAAACCTGCTGTCCTATAATGAGAATATACTGCATCCAAAGTCATCATTTCCTTCAGTACGTGTACCTACATCCCCATCTATTTCAGAAATGAGTAATTCTGGAATCAGCAATCTTTCATTTCTGGGAAATAAATTTACAGCAGCTCCATCAGTTTCTGATTCAGCTCGTGCTGTAGCTGAGTCTCACGATGACAGAAGTCGCAACTATCCTGTCCAGCAGCGAACTTCTGGACCAAACTGGTCTTCTCAAAATCTGCAGAACTTCTCTAATAGAGCTCCACCATTGCAACCATCAGGTGGTCCTGTAGAATATATTGCCAAAGAACGCCAACCCATCATTCCAAGAACAGCGCCGGATGTAAATGCAATTCAATATTCCAGTGGAATTTCTGGTATTCCATTTTATGGTGATAGCAAGTTGTCTTACGCAGATATAAGGCATTTAGATCCTTTATCAGTGCCTGTGGGAGCTCTTGCCCCAGAACAGCTTGCACAACTAGCAGCGTCGCTTCTTGAGCAGAAGAGGCAATCAGGAAGCTCTTCTAGCACATCAGTGTTGGCTGATCCCCGACAGATTAACAGATTTAGCTCGTCCGACAACTCATCCAGACCACCCCAGATATATGCTACAGAAAACAACAATCTGGTGAATTCTGATCTTTCAACATCTCAGATGGGTCAAATGCTACAGATGCAAAAGCAACAACAGATCTCAAATGTGCCTCAGTTATCACAGATGGTTCAAAGGGAACAACAACAAAGAGAGGCCAATGGAAATCAGCTGGATAGTAGCTTGCAGGAAGATGATGCTGATATAGATCCACAGAGACGTCTACAGGCAACACTGCAGCTGGCGGCGGTTCTTCTTCACCAAATCCAGCATGGAAAAGGAAGTTGAGCAGTGTCAGGATATATGCTGTTGCTTTCTTGGTTTAATTTCTTTATCATAACATGTTAAAACAAGGATTAATAAATGGTTGTAAGTAGGATGATCAGATTTTCATTTTATGCATTACAGTGGCTTGCAGGCAGTGTGATTTGTAGTAGAAATACTGCAGTTCTTAGGTTTTTTAAAATCAGCTTCCAGCTTTTATTGGTTTTGTCCTTTCTCTTCCATAAAATTATTGTAGGGTTAAATAAGTTTTTAGTTCCTCCTCTTAGGTGGATTTCCAATTTTAGTTTCTCATAAACATTTTGACCGATCCACCCCCACAGACTTTCCGTTCCGTTTTTAGTCAGTCGTTAACTCGAACTGTTTGGTAATGAAGTGGCATCCACGTGGCTTGCCACATGAACTACTAATGTGGTAGTCATTGCAAAATATTTCTTTTTAAAATTTTCTGGCGATTTCTAAATTGCCAAAAAAGGTAAATTATGAAAATGGTCTTTCATTTTATCTTGTTTTTCACTTTTAGTTCCTTGAAAAAGTTTGCCCAATTTTAGTCCCATAATTTTTTTTCATTTGTATTTTTAGTTTTCCCATTAACTTAGACTGTTGAACCTAATAATTAATAATTATTATTTGGTTTAAATGAGTTTCATATCTGCAATATACTTTTTTTTTCAATTTATTATCTAAAAAATATTTTTTTAGTTTACTACTTGATATTTTTAAATTTACTTTTAGTATCGGTCGTTCGTTTTTTAAACTTACTTATTTTTAAACTACTTGATATTTTTAAAATTATTATTTAGTCTGTCATATCATCACTTAAATGATGATATGTTAGTTTTTTAACTAGTTACTTTATCATTTAACAGATTAAAACTATTAAAAACAAAAGTTTAAAAATGTTAGTAAAATAAAAAAAAATTAGGTAGTAAATAAAAAAAGAAATATATTACTGAAATAGAAAATAATTTAAGTCTTATTATTTTTACATAAATAATATGTAAGGCTGACTTTTTATTAACATTGTGCTACATTTCAAATTTAAACGCTACTTTGAAGTTACAATAATGTATTATATTGTGTTGATGATGTATGCTTTTAAACAGTGGCTTGTTAAAAATGACTTACCTTGGTTGCCGGTGAGAAGTAGTATTATTGAATAATCATACTTGAAATGTCATTACCATACTACATTAATATCTCCTTATACTACCCCATATGTGATACATTAAAAACATTGCATCATGTTACATACTATTTTGGCAAAGCTGGATAGGGCCAATATGCAAATACCCATCATCTCATGCGAAACTTTGAGTGTACGGTGCTAACTCATGCTTACAATAATAATGTGCAAGTTAATATCCAAATCTAGGATCATGTATTGCATGATAGTGCCGTGGATGTTACGGGTGAAATAACCAATTTTTTTTTTTTTTTTTTTGAGCCTGGTGGTGGAACCTGACTCAAAAACTCAGGGAGCCAAGATAATATTTAATGTATAAATTAAATATAATATCATATCATTATAAAATAATTCACAATTAAAATAGTCCTTTTTTTTACAAAATAATTGAAATAGTCCTAGAAATACTATTTTATAGTAATTTATTATTGAAGTAGCATTCAATATACTAAAACGTAGTTATGACTTGCAAGACGTGTATTTGTATTCTTGAAGTAATTTTTTAAGTTATAATTATTTAATAAATTATTAGTTAAAATGATTTTTGTGAAAAAGTCTTGTGTGATTGTAAACTAATAATTGAAATTATATGAAAATAATAATTAATTGACTATTAGGTTTAATGGTCTAAGTTAAGGGGAGACTAAAAACACGAAATTTTTTTGAGAAACTAAGATCGGCCAAATGAAAGATTAAAAATGAAAATCATTATAAAGTGATAGACTTTTTCTTTTTTTATATATAGTTTACCTATTTTTATTTGGCATTTTCGAAACTGCCATAAAAAAATGCCATATGTTTGTCATGTTAGAACACTCAAAATGGATCTTATCGGTTCAAGTTAATGGTTGGAACTAAAAATGAAACAAAACAATTATGGTGAATCATGAGTAGACAATTTTCTTGAGGGACTAAAAGTGAAAATTCACCTAAAACAAGAAACTAAAATTTAATTAATTCATTATTGTATTACTGCTTTTGCTTTGTTATGATTGTCGTGTATGAAAGAAATTGTCATTTTAATTTTTTAATGTATCATTAATTATTTTTTTTTACTTATGTTCCTTATGTATTAATGATGAATTATAAAATTTAAAAATAAATTAATGATGATGTAAGATTAATAAAATTGTTATTTTCTTTCCTCTATTTATTATTTTTTTCTTGATTTATAAAAAATAAACTATAACAATAATTATTTTGGAAAGGAAGTACTATTTATTGAAAGAATGTCCTCACTTAGACAAGTATCATATTCTCATGTATTTTGTTTCACGCCCAACTCCCATCCAGTCTTTTCCACCTGCATCTATTGCTTTCTCATGCACTTTCACTATTCTCTTACAATAGCAAAGCAGAAATATAAAATATCCACTCAAATCAATCCTACAACTTCTCTATTCATATTTCAATAAATTGTACCGTTCATGTAGTTTAATTAGTGACTTGTCAATTTAGTTAGTGAGTGACCAATGAAGCATGGACATGAATACTAAGCAAAACACAGTCATCACAAACCATAGTATTGTCCAATATAAAGCCAAACAAAACCCTGACTTCATTTTAGGTATTGTCTGCCTTGGCATTGGTCCGAGCCTCATGGTTTTGTTCTTAAAAGGTACCTTAATGGATTAAAGGAAGTTGTTTATAGACTACGTCATTGGCCTCTACAACATATTGAAACAAGAATGTATGAAAATATATATTTTTTTCAATGGGTAAACCCAAATTTTAGTTTCTTTGAGTGTAAATTAAGTGTACATTAGTCCTTGAAAGTAAGAAATTTTTAAATAAATCTTGATGCTATTAATTAAGTTCCTAAATTCAAATACTTACGGTCACTTTAATCTTTAAAAATATGTTAAAAATATTTCTAAGGCACATGACTTTTTGAATTTTAGATTAAAGTGATCAGCAAATTATACTTAGTCTTTTTTTGAATTTCAATATAGAACAATTACAATATGATTAAGATATATAATATTAAAAATAATATTATTGTTTGTTTGATTTTATATTATCTTGCTTATTTAGCACAAACAAATATAATCTGTTTTATATAATATTTTTTAATACATATTTAAGACAAGTTGAATTATTTAGTGACTCTCATGCATAGTTTTAAAAATGAACCAAATCAATTAGTCAGATTGGGACTCAATGGATCAACTGGTTTAGTCAACCTATTGGATTGGGATCATTGTTGCCTAATGCACTCATTTCGGTAAAAATGCTGAAAAAAGTTCCATCGCCATGGTTCGAACCCACACACCTTAATTAACTATGGTTGGAATCCACAACTTGCAACAAGAACAAGCATACAATGAATTCTACATCTATGCTAAAGGCTATTTGATACGACGTTGCCTAGCGTGCACAACCAAGGTGAATGGTGTTTGGTGCAAGAGTAACTTATACATGTTATAATCCATTTTTTTCTTTTATGTTTTTTTTAATATTTTTTAGGAAAATCGATAGAGACATTAATACCCTTATTAAAGTATTGTGAAGTGACAATAATGCCCTTAAATAAAATAATATTGATTGAGGTTAATCCTTGAGGGGTTCGTGTATGGTTCTTGTTTTCCACAACCACAGTTTAATCGAATTGGTCATATTGGTTTTCAAAAGCTCTCTTTGTCTATGCTGCATGTCGATCTGCTAAAGTTGGTGCTGCGGTTGGTTGAGATCCCGCTTCATGTGTTCTCGGTTAAGATCAGGATTGGCCTGTCTCCAAGTTGAGGTATGCTTTTCCCCATTTTCATTTGGGGGTGTTGGTATGAATTTATAATTTTTGTGTTGCGATTTAGTTAGTGTGGGGTGTAAAGGGACTTTTCCATGTAGTTTTATAGCTAGAAATTTTCTTTGGAGTTTGATCGAGGCCATACCCGAATCAAATAAACATTAGAATGTAGTAATTAGGAAGTGATCATAGGTCGTTTCCCAACGAGCAATGACTAACCAAATGTTCATAATATGCTTCGTTATAATAGTAACAATTGGGGGGGGGGGGTGTTTGTTTTGTGAATTTAAGAACAAGCAAATTGGAATACGAAATTAATAGTATTAAAAACGTGTTGTTTCCTCTAATTCAGAAGCCATTCTCTTATCCTAGGTTATGAGGATTTCACCCCATGCAATTAACCACTTAATCCAACCCTAATTTAATTTACTAAGCGAAAATCAATTTAGGGTTGTCAATATGTGATTAAGCAACACATACACCAATTAACCCCTTGTTCATTAAGCACGAACGTAATTTAAGCACAGAGGCCATTAATCGAACACGAAGCGTGCACAGATTAACAGAACGCATGTGGGTTAATTGGTGAAGGGAAAACCGATAGGAGAGCAACATTAAAAACAGAACCTCAAAGAGAGTTACGCTTCATCCTCAGAGGGAAACAACACTAGAAATTTAGTCTTCCATAAGTTCAACAAAAGTAGAAATCGTAAATGAAACTAGAAGCAGAAATGTAAATGAGGTTAAAGGCAGAAAACATAAATGAAGTTAAAAGCATAAGAAGGAACAAAAACAAAATTGCAATTGAAGGCAGAAAATGGAAAAATGCATTCACGTGAACAGTAATACAAAGCTAAAAATGTAAAACCCTAAAACTCCATGCACTCAGCTTGCGTATTTTCTCCTGAATCATAGAATAGCCTTTACACGAATCCCAAGGCTACTATTTATAAGGGTCACTCAAAGTCATTGGGCCCTATTACATTATTTTGGCCTAAAACGAAATAATAATAATTGAACGCAATAAAAAAATGAAATTAGACGAAATCTAATAAAATTGTCTGCTCTCTTCAAGTCCAATCTGGCTCAGCCCAATAGCTTATAATTATCCTGAAATTGAATTAAAAACACCAAATTAGTCAAGTGGGCCCAATTGATAAAACTGAATAATAAATTTAACAATTAGAGTAAATCAGTAATTAAATTGGTGACAAAAAGGGTTAAGAAATAGGTGAAAATAATGGCACATCAAAATCCCCCATACTTAGCCTTTTGCCCTCCTGGGCAAAATGAAACAAAGAACAAAATCCAAGGATATCAAAGAGAGACAAACAAAAACATTTACATATTTCTCAATGAACATCAAGGAATGAAAGGAATGGGTAACATCTAACATGAAGAGATCCAAAGAGTCAAGACATTCATGAAAATCATCCAAGCAACCCAATCACGGCAAAATAGTTAATCAGCTCAAGTGATAAAGCCTCACAAAATATACACTCTATCTCTCAAGTGTCTAGGCTACTATTTACCCTCAAAGCACCCATGAAAACCAACACCACATAAACTTGGCAAGATTCTAAAATTGACAATCAACCCATAAACACAAGAACATGAGGATCAAAAGGTCTTTTAAGGTTGTAATGGGGGCAAGGAAAAGGTAGGGAAAAATATGGAATAAGTAGCTAAATCCCAAAGGAATAGAGGAGCAATGGGGAATAAGTGCATATTAAGAAAAAAATAAGAAAACCTAAAGATAAAATTTAAACATAATGAGTAGAACCAAAAGTCTCATCATTCTTTTTCTATTTAAGATCTTATTCACTCAACTTTATTGCTTTTCTTTTTCTTTTTCTAATTGATTCAACTTGAAATTTTTTTAAAGCGTAGCATTTGAGAAATAGCATATCATTCAGCATGTCCAACATTTAACCAATATACGATGTACATCAAGTATGGCCCAAAATATATCATGAAGCATAGCCAACAAAAAATGTTATCCAATGAAACAAAACCCCCCACACTTATTCCCAAAACAATTCCAAAGCTCCAAAATTCCTTAAGGTTAAGGTGAGATCATGGTTTTTCACTTAAGGCTTGTAATGAGCTTCAAAATAAAGAAAGGGAAACATAGGCTCAAAGGGCTATCAAAGGAATTAATTCAAGGTAAGTCCATTTGGCTAGAGGATTATAAGAACAAAATTGCCTAAATCATTTCCAAATATGCATGTGAATTAGGAAGCATCAACAAGAATCAAGCCAAGGCTATTGTGCAAGCAATCAATGGGGCAAAACACACCAAATGATTACGATGATGACTCAAATTCTCACAAAGGTAAACTTATCACTTTCAAATTGAGCTTTCAAAACTATCATGACATGTAGAGGAAAAACAAGGATTTCAAATCAAAAAATGTCAAGAGACTTTTATTTTCAAAACAATTACCCATTACTTGAATATAATCTATAATTCAAAGAAAAATATGCAAAGTTGTACATACAAACAGAATTGACCTAAAATATTAAACTAGAAACCCAACAAAACAAACAAAATCAAAGAACACTCCCCCCATACTTAAACAACACATTGTCCTCAATGTAGCACAATTAAAAGATAAAAAACAATTAAACCATCAAATAGAATCAGACAAGTGTAATAAAAGCAAAGAAGGAGATAGGAAAAGAAGAACTCCCTAAGTCATGGTGGACGAAAAGTAGGGTGGAGTAAGGAAGTCTCTTCCACCACTGCGTCCACTAAAGAAGGGTTTGTGAGGAATGACTTAAGTTGGTGTCCATTGACCTTGAAGCTCTTATTTGTGGAGTCGCTTTTGATCTCAACTGTACCATAAGGAAAAACATTAGTAGCAACAAAAGGACCAATCCACTTAGACCTCAACTTACCACCCATGAGTCCAAGCCTAGAATTATACAATAACACTTTTTGCCCAACAATGAAGTCCTTAATTATCATGCTATCATGGAACTTCTTGGTCTTTTCTTTGTAGAACTTGGCATTCTCATACGCTTCTAGGAGGATCTCATCTAACTCACTCAGTTGCAACTTTGTTTCCTCACCAGCTTGATCTATAGAGAAGTTGCAGGTCTTCACTGCCCAGTATGCTTTGTGCTCAATCTCCACTGGAAGATGACATGCCTTTCCAAAGACAACCCGATAAGGAGACATTCCTATGGGTGCTTTGTAGGCAGTCCTATGTGCCCAAAGAGCATCATCAAGCCTGGTACTCCAATCTTTCCTGATTGGCTGCACAATCTTCTCTAAAAATGGGTTCCTTGATCACTAACGATTGCTTTAGGTACTCCAAACCTGCAAAACAGATTAGATCTGACAAAATCTACAACAACCTTAGCATCATTAGTTCTAGTGGGCTTGGCTTCCACCCATTTTGAAACATAATCAACTGCAAGGAGAATATAAACATAACCAAAAGAGATAGGAAAAGGGCCCATGAAATCTATGCCCTCGACATCAAACACCTCACAGAATAGCATGGGTTGCTGAGGCATTTGTTGTCACCATGTAAGTGCACTTCCTGCTCTCTGACACTGCTCACAAGTGCTACAAGTCTTCCACGCATCTTTAAAGATGGTGGGCCAATAAAAGCCACAGTCAAGCACTTTGCGAGCCGTCCTTTGAACACCCAGATGACCTCCCGGTGTGAAAGAATGACAGAACTGCAGGACTGAGTCCGTCTCATGATCTGGAATGCATCGTCTAATGACCTGATCACTGCACAATTTCCACAAGTAGGGGTCATCCCAAATAAAATGCTTAGCATCACTTTTAATTTTATCTTTTTGAGCCTTAGATGCTAAGGGGGGAAAAACAAAAGCAACTAAATAATTTACAATGTTAGCAAACCAGGGAGTAGAAAAAGAATCAGAAATACTCTACAGTATATACAAATGATCATCTGGGAAATCATCCTGAATGGGTGAGTCCTCATCAAACACACGTTCGATCCGACTCAAATGATCAAAAACTAAATTTTGTGCTCCGCTCCTATCTCGGATCTCCAAGTCAAACTCTTGGAGCTAGAGCATCCATCGGATCAACCTATGCTTTGAATCAGCCTTCTTCAACAAGTACTTTAGAGCTGCATGGTCAGTATAAACAATAATGCGAGTACCAAGCAAATAAGAACGAAATTTTTCAAGAGCAAAAACTATGGCTAGTAACTCTTTCTCAATAGTAGTATAATTTGCTTGGGCAGCATCTAAAGTCCTAGAAGCATAATATATCACCCTAGGCAATTTATCAATTTTTTGTGCAAGGACAACCCCCAATGCATAATTTGATGCATCACACATAAGCTCAAAAGGGGCTGTCCAGTTGGGTGCCTGGATGATGGGGGTGGTAGTCAGTGCTCTTTTAAGGCAATCAAAAGCCTCTTTGCATTTATCATTAAAGTCAAACTCCACCTCCTTTTGTAACAAGCTGGATAGTGGAAGGGCTACTTTGCTAAAATATCTTATAACACGCCTATAGAATCCTGCATGACCAAGAAAAGATTGCACCTCTCGCACGCAAGAGGGGTAAGGCAATTGTGAAATAACATAAATTTTTGCAGGATCTACTTCAATGCCCTTATTGGAAATAATGTGGCCTAAAACTATACCTTGCTCGACATTTTTCAAAATTTAGAACAAGGTTAGTTTCAATGCATCTATTCAAAACCTTTTCCAGACTATCCAATCAAACATCAAAAGAGGATCCATATACAGTGAAATCAGCCATAAACACCTCTATGCAATTTTCTAAAAAATCACTGAAAATACTGATCATGCACTGCTGGAAGGTACCAGGGGCATTGCACAGGCCGAAAGGCATCCTCCTATAGGCAAAAGTGCCAAAGGGGCAGGTGAATGTGGTCTTTTCCTGATCCTTAGGAGCAATAGTGGTTTGCATATAACCAGAAAAACCATCAAGGAAACAGAAGTGAGATTTACCTGCCAGGCGTTCAAGCATCTGGTCAATGAATGATAGGGGAAAATGGTCCTATTTGGTAACCTGGTTCAGCCTCCTATAGTCGATACAAACTCTCCAACTGTTCTGCACCCGAGTAGGAATCAGCTCCTCCTTCTTATTTTTGATCACAGTGAGGTCGGTTTTCTTCGGGACTACCTGGACGAGACTCACCTATTGGCTGCCAGAGATAAGATAAATGATTCCAACTTGCAAAAGTTTGGTTACCTCCTTCTTCACTACATCAAGAATCACCGGGTTGAGTCTTCTCTGTGGCTGTCTTACTGGTTTAGCCCCATCCTCTAAATTTATTCGATGCATACATGTGGATGGGCTAATACCAGGAAGGTCCGCTAGGGTCTAGCCTATAGCCTTCTTATGCTTCTTGAGAATTGATAACAACTTCTCCTCTTGCTCATCAACAAGGGAGGCAGATATAATTACTGGAAAACTTTTGCTATCGTCCAAGTAAGCATATTTTAAACTTGATGGCAGAGCCTTCAATTTTGGTGTAGGCGGCTAGATAGTGGTAGAAAGAGATGGTTTCTTAGCCTGTACCTCATAAAGAAAGTCAGAGGTATATGAACTTCCTGAAGCATGGTTAGTTCTTTCTAACTCTAGAAAATCAATCTCAAGAGGTAAAACATCAACAGACATGTAATCAATATCAAATTCAGATTCACTCTCAGTATCAAATTCAGACATATGATGAAATACAAATTCAGATTCAATGCATGAAGAGTGACAGACATGCATATTAGAATGAAGATCACTCATGTATTAATCAACAATATGGTCAATTATTTCAGCACGGAATACAGAAAGATCTTCAGATGGGTGTTTCATAGCATGAAGAATATTAAAATGAACAGTTATATCACCAAACTCCATAGATAGTGTGCCTGCATATACATCTATCTTAGTTCTAGCAGTTTTCATAAAAGGTCTGCCTAGAATGATGGGAACTGATCCTTGAGAAAATCCCTCCTCCATATTCAAAACATAAAAGTCAACAGGGAAAATCAGTTCACCAACTCTAACTAAGACATCCTTTATGAAACCAGCAGGACAGACAACACTTCTATTAGCTAAATGAATCACCACATCAGTTGAATGCAAATGATCAAGAGATAGAGAATTAAAAATAGACAGAAGCTCCTAAATCTAGCATGGCATTTTCAAACTTATTGTTCCCTATAATACAAGGTATGTAGAATGTACCTGGATCCTTACATTTTTTAGGGATTTGGGGAATAGATTTACCAATCAATGCGGAGACATTTCTGCCCATGCTAATTCTTTCACTTCCTTTCAGCTTCCGCTTATGAGTGCACAACTCTTTCAAGAATTTGGCATATCTTGGAATTTGCTTTATTGCATCCAGCAGAGGTATGTTTACCTCTACTCTTCTAAATGTTTCCAAGATCTCCTTCTTTACTTCTTCCATTTTTTTTTGTTTGAAATTGCTCTTGGAGGGAATGGAAGAGGGATATGCTACTGCTATAAGTAAGAATTACCAGTAGAAGATTCACCTGCATAGAAATTGTTAGGCAACTTACTCTTTAAATTTTTGTCATCATCTTTTTCTGGAGTAGAGTGAAGTTGGGCAGGTTCATTTGCGGATGAGGAAGATGCTGCTGGTTGAGGTCCTTGATACTGCTTTCCCAACCTCAATGTAATGGCACTCACATTTTTTGGATTCTGGACAGATTGAGAAGGCAGCTTGTCAGAGTTTTGTGATTGAGCTTGGTTCAGTTGGGTGGCCATCTGCCTCATCTGATTTGTTAAACTCTGAATTGAGGCTCTAGTCTCCTGCTGAAACTACATGTTCTGTAATGTTATTTGCCTCACTAATTCTTCCAATGAAGGTTGAGGAGGGGCCTCAGTAGTGGATTGTTGTCTCTGTTGATGCTGATGTAAGTTCCATTGGAGCTTGTAGGCCTAGGATCTTCTTCATCAATGGATTCCTTTGCTTCTTGGAAGATGAATGGTAGCGGAATGGAGAAGGAAGAGAGAGAGAAGACGTCACTTCAAGGAGAAGATGAGTTTAGAAGAAACTCACCACCACAGGAGGCCATGGATAAGAGCTTGGAGGCATAAAGAGATGAATGAAGGGAGAGGAAGAGAAGAGCACGAAATTTTGTGCTCTAAAAGAGCTCGGAAATCTGAAGTTTAATATTCAAATGATCAAAGTTAAAAAAATGCACACACATGACCTCTATTTATAGCCTAAGTGTCACACAAAATTGGAGGAAAATTTGAATTTCAATTCAAATTTTACTTGAATTTGAAATTGAATTTGTGGAGCCAAAATTTCACTAATTATGATTAATGAATTTTAGTTATGGTTCAGCCCACTAATCCAAGATCAATTCCAAGATTCTCCACTAATTGTGCTTAGGTGTCATGAGGCATGTAAAGCATGAAGGACATGCTCAAAGTGTGACTATATGATGTGGCAACGGGGTGTAGTAAGAAAATTCTCACCTCCCCCTCTAAAATTTAATTGGATTGGGCTTCTACCAATTCAATTAAATTTATTTCCAACCACACACATCAAATATTCACTTAGTTCATGTGAAATTACAAAACTACCCCTAATACAAAAACTAGTCTAGGTGCCCTAAAATACTAGGGCTGAAAAATCCTACATTTCTAGGGTACCCTACCTACATTATGGAGCCCTAAATACAAGAACCAAAATTAATAAAACCTTAATCTAATTTATACAAAGATAAGTGGGCTCATACTTAGCCCATGGGCCCGAAATCTACCCTAAGGCCCATGAGAACCCTAGGGCCTTCTCTTGCATCTTTGGCCCAATCTTCTTGGAGTCTTCTATCCAATTCCCTTGGGGGGTAGGATTGCATCATTCCCCCCCCCCCTTGAAAGGGATTTGACCTCAAATCCAGAGGTTCTTGAAACTCATGGATTCTTTCCTCAACACCCGTAAAAAGAATGAAAACACATGTATTAGTGATGTTGGGTATGTTAGAGTACGGTAAGGACTGAAAACCCCTTTCCTGACCATCTTCCCATGAGAGAATATAGTTCCTCACCAACTCAATGAGTGGTGCTACAAGTATAGAAAAATATGGGACAAACCTTTTGTAAAAGTTTGTTAAGATATTGAAGCCCCAAATTTCCCTTTTACTTGGTGGAGTAGGCCACTCAGGAATGACCTTTATTCTCTTAGGGTCCATGGGAAGCCCTTGATCACTATTTAAAAAAGTTAAGGAAAGTAATGGAATAAAATATACCTTTTTCTTTATTTTCATGTTGATTATTCCTACAAAAAATTATGACAAACCTAAGGTGTCCCGCATGAGCACTTATGTTTGAATTGAAACAAAAAATAAGAACAAACCTACCTAATGAGTCCCTATGTACACAAATCATGAAGATGTTAGGTGCATGAGTGATTTTACAAAAATGTGTTGCACCACTCAACACATTCATCATACCACCTATTTTAGGTATTTGGTGCCTAATAATACCTATTTTGGGCACCAACAAAGCACAAGGATTTAAGCTCTTGCGAACCAAACCCTCATCCAACAACTCCTTTACTTGAGGAATAAACTCAAGCCTAAGAGGTGTGGGAATGCTAACAAGTGTCTTTTTACAAAGGAGAAAATGTGGAGGTTGTCTAAGAGGGGTAATTTCTTTAATATTTGTCTTTATTTCAAAATGCCTTTCCTTCTTAGCAAACCTCTTGGAGGAGACACTTACCTCCTTACACTCCTCCTTAACTATTAAAGGTTGTCCTTCTTCTTGGGGGTAGATCTCTTCACTAGATTCTTCCCCTTTTGCTTTTTCACTTTTACTTGAGGAAGGTGAAGTAGTAGCCTCATCTTGGCTACTATAAATGTCTTGGCCCCTCATAATCATGGTTTTCTTGGTGTGGCATTGAGAAGTAATGTGTCCTCTTCCAAGACATTTAAAGCACTTCATGGAGCTAGTCTTCTCTTGCATACTAGCCTTAAGGGGTTGCTTTTCTATTGTCTTCCCCTTTTCATCTTTGGGCTTAGAATGTGTCACCCCTAGGATGCCTTGACCTTGGTCTTTCTTTGGATAAGAGTGAGAGCCATAAAATTTTGAAGTAGACTTTCTTTTACGTTGTTGCTCTACCCTTATTTCCCAATCTAAGTTAGCCTCTACATTGTCCTTCCCATGGAAGTATGGGAGGTTAATGTTAGCCTCTTGAGGCTTTCTTTCCTTTTCTCTCCTATGGGAGTGAGGTCTAAGATGTGACCTATGCCTTCCTTCATAATAGTCACGAAGTTCTTCACATAGGCTCTTGCAAGAGTTATGACTACTATAGAAGGCATGTTTTTCTTTTCTTAACTCTTTTAGTATTTTCCTTCTTTTGTCTTCCCTTATTTTCTCTTTTTCATCTTGACTTATTTCTTCCACTCTTTTTTTTTCCTTTTTCTTTTGTCTCTTGTTTTTCTTTCCACAACTTAAGGGATCTCAACTCATCTAATATCTTATACAAGGGGTCCTTAGGAGTTGATCCCTCACCATTAACACTAGATGAAGAATGAAGACTCATGTTGGTTCCTAAGTTATGGTTCTTTCTTGTTGGAGGTTTGAAAACAAAAGGTAAAAGAAACTATGGTTGAAACTAGCCAAAATAGACACTAAAAGAGGTGTGAAAGATAAGGTAAAAACTAATTGGTAAAAGGCAAGCTATCTAGGTGGTTTAACAATAGAAGGTAAAGGAAATAAGCTATGAAAGTAAGCAAGAAATGTAAACTAGGCGAATCCTAAGAGTGTTTGGATGACCACATTTAAGGTTCCCAACAGAACACTCAAAATCCTAAGGGAAAATTGCCTAAAATTATTACACACAAATGGAAGTAGGGTGACCTATTGGAGGCTCCCAACTTACTTCCAATGAAAGGCCTTTTTGTTACAAAATTTGAAAGCAATGAAAGTAAGTAAATTGTCAATTTCAAAATTACAAAAAGGTCCTCAATTTTGGTGGTTGTTCTCTCTTTGGTGATTCACTCAATTTGGAGTGCTTCTTAGTCCAATAGCTCTTAAGGTGGTTTTCCCTTGCTTCTTGACTCAAATTCTTCAAGGGATGGCACCAATCCTCCTTTCCAATTCCCTATATGGCAACTCACAAGTAAGGAAACAAAGAGACAAGCAATAACTGAAGACCAAAAAATGAGATGAAAGCTAAACCAAAAGAGTTTTGACAAGACAAATTTTCAAGTATGAATCAACAATTAAAGCAATGAAAAGCACATAAAAGCAAGGTGGGACTCAAAGAGAAACTTAGAATGGCTCTAGAGTAGAGTAAAAAAAAAACTACAAAAAAGACTCAAGAAACCTCTAGTTTTGGCACTTGTATTCACAATAATTTTCAATTGAAATTTCAGAACTAGGATTGGTATAAAATAGGCACCAATTATAGAACAAATTTTGAGCCAAAACAACAAGCACACTTTCCTTTCACTTTTTTTTTTCCTGGACACTGATTTTTCTTCCAACTTGTGTGATTTTTATTATTTTTTCCTTTAATCCAAATCGCTTGGTTCTTTTTTTATAATTTTTTTCCAGATGTCTAGAAAATTCATTAAATATTTCAGCTCAAAAAACATAGTGACCAATTCCCAGTAATTTATACAAGTTCGTATGTTCAAGCTGCCAGCACCAGCGATTTCAACCTAGAAATCAAGAGTAGTGTTTATGTTGCTTAAGGCTTGGATAGTTACAATTTGTGTTTGCTTATGCTCAATTATCTTGAATCACACAATTCAAGAGAGCTTAAGACTTATTTGATTCACAAATCCAGCCACAACTCAGCACCACAACTCAACTTCATCATACGCATCATGTAGGAATCTTAGAAAACAAAAAAAGAGTTCAACAACAAGACTACTTCTAGGAATTGATTTAGAACATGTTATGAACTAAATAACATGCATGAATTAGAGTCAAAATTCAAAAGATAGGCTAAGAATGACAAGAATACATGAAAAAATGTATCTAGAATTCAATAAACAAAATAAAAATTCAACACAAACTTAGAGCATAATGTGACAATTACTATGACTAAACATGCTCTAAGACAACATGGATTAAGTGATTTACACTTAGATTTTTGTGTTTTTTTTTTCAATCAATATTTTGGAAGAAAATTTAGATCTAAAGGTTCAGCACAAGAATATTAGGAATGAAAATTGATAGAACCTAAAATCAACACAAAGACAAGATTCAAGAGTAGATCTACAAAATTTGAACCATAGAAATGCAAGAACAAGTGTAGATCTAAGGTTTAATCGATTTTTTTTTGAATCTACTCTAAACAGCACCAAACCACAAGACAATGGAGGATATACATGGAGAATAAGATGAAGAACAAGGAATTAAAGAGAATTAACTGAACAAAAAGATAGAGGAAGCAAAAGAACATCACCTAGATAAAGATGCTCTTGATACCACATGATGTAAGCTCCATTGGAGCTTGTAGGCCTAGGATCTTCTTCATCAATGGATTCCTTTGCTTCTTGGAAGATGAATGGCAGTGGAATGGAGAAGGAAGAGAGAGAGGAGATGCCACTTCAAGGAGAAGATGAGTCTAGAAGAAGCTCACCACCATAGGAGGCCATGGATAAGAGCTTGGAGGAAGAAAGAGATGAATAAAGGGAGAGGAAGAGAAGAGCACGAAATTTTGTGCTCTAAAAGAGCTCTGAAATTTGAAGTTTAATATTCAAATGATCAAAGTTAAAAAAATGCACACACATGACCTCTATTTATAGCCTAAGTGTCACACAAAATTGGAGGGAAATTTGAATTTCAATTCAAATTTTACTTGAATTTGAAATTGAATTTGTGGAACCAAAATTTCACTAATTATGATTAGAGAATTTTAGTTATGGTTCAGCCCACTAATCCAAGATCAATTCCAAGATTCTCCACTAATTGTGCTTAGGTTTCATGAGGCATGTAAAGCATGAAGGGCATGCACAAAGTGTGACTATATAGTAAGCAAATTCTCACCTCCCCCTCTAAAATTTAATTGGATTGGGCTTCTACCAATTCAATTAAATTTATTTCCAACCTCACATCAAATATTCACTTAGTGCATGTGAAATTACAAAACTACCCCTAATACAAAAACTTGTCTAGGTGCCCTAAAATACAAGGGCTGAAAAATCCTATATTTCTAGGGTACCCTACCTACATTATGGAGCCCTAAATACAAGACCCAAAATTAATGAAACCTTAATCTAATATGTACAAAGATAAGTGGGCTCATACTTAGCCCATGGGCCCGAAATCTACCCTAAGGCTCATGAGAACCCTAGGGCCTTCTCTTGCATCTTTGGCCCAATCTTCTTGGAGTCTTCTATCCAATGCCCTTGGGGGGTAGGATTGCATCAGATGTTGCTGTTGCTGTTGTTGTTGTTGCACTGGAGGAGGAACGTATGGTCTACTTGGACTAGCAACATTTTGGAAGGAAGGAGCAGGCTGCTGTTGTTCTTGTTGAGGGCTAGATCATTTGAGATTAGGGTGATTCCTCCATCCGGAATTGTATCTGTTGCTGGAGAGGTCATAATTGTTCTGTTGTAGTTGATTTTGCTGCTGAGGTTGAGGAGGTCTATTGTAGATGTTTGCAGCATAAGCTTCAGGCTGTTCAATTGCTCCAGATTGCTGCACTGAAGGGCAAAGGTCTGTATGGTGGTCAACAGAGGATGCAGATGAGTTGCCAAGTTACCAAGGCCTCTAGTTTACCTTCAAGATTCTTAGTTTTAGATGATGCAAATGAGTTTGTGGCTACCTTATGCACTCCTCTAATGACTATAGCATCATTTCTGGCGCTAAACTGTTGGGAGTTGGAAGCCATCTTCTCAATTAAATTCCTGGCTTCAGCAGGGGTCATGTCTCCAAGGGCTCAACCACTAGCAGCATCTATCATACTTCTCTCCATGTTGCTGAGTCCTTCATAAAAATATTGGAGAAGAAGCTGCTCAGAAATCTGGTGGTGAGGGCAACTAGCGCATAGTTTTTTAAATCTCTCCCAGTATTCGTATAGGCTCTCTCCACTGAGTTGCCTAATGCCTAAAATATCTTTTTTGATGGCCGTGGTCCTAGAAGCAGGGAAAATTTTTTCTAAGAATATTCTCTTGAGGTCATCCTAGCTCGTGATGGATCTTGGAGCAAGGTAATATAGCCAGTCCTTTGCCACTCCTTCTAAAGAATGAGCCAAAGGCCTTCAAAAAGATTGGATCTTCTTGTACATCTAGAGGTTTCATGGTGGAGCAGACAATATGGAATTCTTTCAGATGTTTATGAGGGTCTCCACCTGCAAGACCATGAAACTTGGGCAACAAGTGGATCAGTCTAGTTTTAAGAACATATGAGCCATCATCATTAGGGTATTGAATGCACAAGATTTCATAAGTGAAATCAGGTGCAACCATTTCCCTTAGACTCCTCTCACGAGGTGGAGGTTGAGCCATATTTTTAGAATGCTCAAAATCAGAATGTTCAAAATCTGAATTCTCAGTCCTTATCAATCAACCAAAAACATTCTCCTATATTGCTATACTTCTTACAAGCTTTCACCAGATCATATAAGATAAATGCATTCAGGCAATCTGCAGATATATCCTCCCAAACGTCAAATTCTCCACCTATATATTCAACCTTTCCATCACTGGCACGTGGAGTGAATCTTCCTCCATGGTGCAATACTAAAGTTATATTGTCATTCATTCTACACAATCAGAAACCGCAAACATTGTCTATACTCAAACAATATCCAAATGAGATGAAATTTTGTGAGCAATACCCTAAAATCATGAAAAGATAGCACACAAATTTTCAGACAAAAATTCAAAGTCTAACTATGGAAACTGCCTATGGAAAGTTTAGAAAAATAAAACAATAAAACTTGAAAAATAAAAAAAAACTAGTAAATAGGCGATTTTGGCTAGTTAGAGACCTTTTGCTCGATTGCCACGGTATGAGAAATTTTTTTCTACCCCAAATACATATGTAATAATAGTCATTCTGATACCCTGAGCAAAAGTTATGGCCGTTTGAAGTTTTGCTAAACACAAGTTCTCAAATTTTTTTGAATCTCTCGAATCTAACCACAACAAGTGTTCTTGGTATTTTTCACACAAAATATGAGTCAAAAGAACCTACCATACCAAAATTCAGGAAAAAATAACAACCCTAACTATCAAAACAAAAATCGCCAATTAAATTGTAAACAGCTGTCGCTAATTCAGTTGCTATGTAATGCTCTGTGAACAGTAACACAAAATCAGTCTCTAATTCCGTCACTAAGCACTATTCACAGCAAAACATAAAACTGAAACAGGAGAAGCGCTGAACAAGGGGTCTACTAAATTGCAAAACAGAACATCAAATAAAATAGAACAACACATTAACACAACACTAACACACTAAACAAAAGAATTAAACGTAAAACAACTAAACACAAAGCACGATTCACTAGCTGTTATGAACTTTTGGACCACTGCTCCCCGGCAACGACGCCAAATTTGATCGAGGCCGTACCCGAATCAAATAAACATTAGAATGCAGTAACTAGAAAGTGATCCTAGGTCGTTTCCCAACGAGCAATAACTAACCAAATGTTCATAATATGCTTCGTTATAACAGTAACAATTGGGGGGGGGGGTGTGTTTGTTTTGTGAATTTAAGAACAAGTAGATTGGAATACGAAATTAATAGTATTAAAAATGTGTTGTTTCCTCTAATTCAAAAGCTATTCTCTTATCCTAGGTTATGAGGATTTCACCCCTGGTAGTTAACCACTTAATCCAACCCTAATTTAATTTACTAAGCGAAAATCAATTTAGGGTTGTCAATATGTGATTAAGCAACACATACACCAATTAACCCCTTGTTCATTAAGCACAAATGTAATTTAAGCACAGAGGCAATTAATCAAACACGAAACATGCACAAATTAACAGAACGCATGTGGGTTAATTGGTGAAGGGAAAACTGATAGGAAAGCAATATTAAAAACAGAACCTCAAAGAACTTCATCCTCAGAGGGAAACAACACTAGAAATTTAGTCTTCCATAAGTTCAACAAAAGCAGAAATCGTAAATGAAACTAGAAGCAGAAACGTAACTGAGGCTAAAGGCAGAAAACGTAAATGAAGTTAAAAGCATAAGAAGGAACAAAAACGAAATTGCAATTGAAGGCAGAAAATGGAAAAATGCATTCACGTGAACAATAATACAAAGCTAAAAACGTAAAACCCTAAAACTCCATGCACTCAGCTTGGATATTTTCTCCTGAATCATAGAATAGCCTCTACACAAATCCCAAGGCTGCTTATTTATAAGGGTCACTCAAAGTCACTGGGCCCTATTACATTATTTTGGCCTAAAACGAAATAAAAATAACTGAACGCAATAAAAAAATGAAATTAGACGAAATCTAATAAAATTGTCTGCTCTCTTCAAGTCCAATCTGGCTCAGCTCAATAGCTTATAATTATCGTGAAATTGAATTAAAAACACCAAATTAGTCAAGTGGGCCCAATTGATAAAACTGAATAATAAATTTAACAATTAGAGTAAATCAATAATGAAATTGGTGACAAAAAGGGTTAAGAAATAGGGGAAAATAATGGCACATCAGAGTTGGTCAAAATTCAATAATAGCTTATGTGTTGTGTTTGTTTTGGGTTTAATTTGGTATGGAGAATGCTGAAGAAGAAATAAATGGGCACAATGTAAATGTGGGAACAAATATTCATTCAAGTGTGAGCATTATAATAAGCCCTTTATCGAATAATAGTTTTTATATTTGACTTTTAATTTAATTTTGGTGGTTAAATTGATCTTGATTAATATTTTTGTTGGATATGTGTCAGTTAATAGATGAAGATAGCGACAAAGATGATGCAAGTGGTGATGATGGCTGTGGTGAAGAAAATGATGTTGCTACTATGGGTATGGAGGAAATAAGTGGTTTGATTAGTGCATTTGAAGAAGAAATTAATCAGCATATAATTATAAATTGTGAGATGAATATGGTTAACATTAAATTGAGGAATATTGCCTGTAAAGATGTATAAAGGTATTACTTTTTTGACCTTTCTGTAGCATACCTGTTTTATTATTGGTATGGTATAACAAATGGATTTTGTGTGCATAAGAGCAATGTGCTTAAAAATTGCAAAGGTGAAAAGATGCAACAAACATTTGTTTGCTCTAGAGAAGACTATAGAGAAGATATGGGATTGACAGCTGAAAATCGAAAGCATGAAGAATGAGGCTAGGTGTGTCTGTAGGGCATATTTTCGTGTTCACATTCAACAAACTATTGAGCTATGGTATGTGTCTGTTTGGAAAGATGATCATAGTCAGGAACTGTTGGAAGAAAGATATTGTGCAATGATGCCATCTCATAGGAAGTTGACTGATATTGAGACTCTTCAAATAGATAATTTTAGACGAGTTGGAATTAGACCTCCTCATATTCTTGATTTATTTGCAAGCACTTTGGGGGATATGGCAAGATACATTACAGGAAGAATGATATTCATAATCAAAATGATCGGGAAAGACGGCAACAAATTTCTAATGCAAGTGTAGCTTTGAAGTATCTAAAAAATTTGGACGCAAAAGACCCATTGATGTTTGTAAGGCATACTATTGACAATGAAGGAAGGTTGAAATATTTATTTTGATATGATAGAGAAAGTGAATTGAACTTCAAATTTTTTGGTGATGTTTTGGTGTTCGATGCAACTTACAAGAAAAACAAGTATCAATGTTAATTCACGATTTTTTTGGGGTAAACCAACACAATCAAACTATTGTTTTTGCTACATCTCTTTTATCTAATGAGACAATGGAAAAATATGTTTGGTTGCTGCAACAATTTGTGGAGGTTATGAAAGGCAAGACACCCGTATCAGTAATAACAGACAGTGACTTAGCTATGAAAAAATGCAATAAAGCAGGTTTTTCCTAAGACTCATCATAGGTTGTGTGTGTGTGTGTGGCATTTGCTACGTAATGCAAACTCAAATGTAGGTAATTGTAATTTGTTGCCGCAGTTGAACAGATGCATGCTTGAGGATTTTGATGTCATTGAATTTGAAGAAATGTGGGCTAAAATGATTATCGATTTTAAGTTGGAAGAAAACAATTGACTGAAGGAGTTTTACGGAGAAGACGTATGTGGGCAACTTCCTACATTAGAGGCAGTTTCTTTGCAGGTTGAAGGACTACATCATGTTGTGAAGCGTTTCATAGCCATCTTAGGAAATTCATCAACCCAAAGGTATCTTTGTCTGAATTTTTTAAACAGTTTCAAAGATGTTTATCTTATTTTTGGCATAGGGAAATTGAAACTAACTTTGAATTTGATTATGGTAATGTCACCCTTAATGAATTTTTGTTCATTGGAGCACTTGACATCAAGTCTATTCACGAAGAAGGTATTTTTTCACTTTAGGCCCATGTTAGTAAGAGCGTCGTTGATGAGGGTAATTGAATTCCATGAGATGGCTACATGGAATATATATTATGTTATGAAGTATAAAGGCTAAGGTCATATTTGGCATGTATGCTATTCATCATCACCTGTTGAGTTTCATTGTTCATGTCTATGCATGGAATCAATTGGACTAGCTGTTCGAACTCGGCAAGTGCACCGGATCGCGAAAGTAGTATAAAATGGTAAGAACCGAGTATCGAACTCTCGGTGAACTTGTGTTACTTGGTAAAGTTATATTCAGTGAATAGGTGTCTAGTATAAAAACAGATGTGTCAACTATGCACAGGTATGTAAACTAACTATTAAAAGGAAAATCACGTTAGTAATGATGTGTAAAGACAAGTAGACAACACGTTGGTCTTCCTATTAGGTGCCTGATTTTAAAAGGATATTCTCTACTTAACAATGCTCATATGTTCTATGGTGTCTCATGAAATGATAAACCCCGATTTCTCATGATAGTCTAGCCTAATCTTGATCAAGCATCGTCCTCAGATTCCTCTTGTTGGACTAAACTTGACCAGAACCGCATTAAGACAAACATACAAACAACTAGGTTACCGTACCCCGATCCCTCGTGATAATATGATAAACTAGCCCTGTCCTATCAAGTTCTAAGAATCAGACCAGTTTTCACTGTTTAATGATCCTTACAAAGCATGCATTTATGTGATCAAGGCAAAAACACACTGAAATGACGTACTGATAGCACAGAGAACACATAAAACATCATTAAATAGATATACAATATTTACATCATGTACCTACAAGGAAGAACCAACAGAGGATTTAGCTCTCCATATCTGGGAAGCTTCCTTTACAACAAAGAGAAGAGAAAAATGAAGGATTGAAGAAATACAAGTAGTGGGGATGTCTGCTCCACCTCTAGAACCTCACAATCACTCACAGACTCATCTCATGCTCTCAGGATGGCTTCCTCTTCTCGCTCAATTCTCTGCCAGTTTTCTCACAGCAAAAGCTCTTAAAACTCTCTGGAACTTGGACCTTTCTCTCTCTAGAAATCTCTAAATATGCAAAAGCTTCAAGAATTGCCCAAACTCTCCCTCTCCATTTCTAATTTCAGGATTAAATAGGTGGCCTTGTTGGTGCTTGCGCGCTTAGCGCAACTCTGGCTCGCCTAGCGCGCATTAGTGAATTTTGGCTTAGCGCTCGTCTTTTTGCTCAGTGGATGGACTCAAGTAGTGCGCTTAGCAGCATTAGCCCTCACTCAGCAAACATGCACAGCTCATCCTTCTTCCAGATTCTTCGTCACGCTCAGCCAAAGGAGTGTTGCGCTCAGCGGATGGCTCACTAAGCCAGAAGATTGGCTTAGCGAGCGGATGAAAATCAACACTTCACAAACTTGCCTAATTAACATGAAATTGAGAGGAAATGTTTATTAAACACACAAAATGGGAGTATTAAGTATTTATTACCTATCTTTAACAAAAACTAATTACAACACTACAAAATAACCATAAATTGGAGGAGTTTGATACAATTTACACAGGTTTTATACACAAAAGTTAGTCGTATTCATCGACCAACACTACCTTGTGAGCACATTTCGGATTTGTTGTTTTTTCTAGAGTTTGGTGAACTCCCTAATTTTCTAGTGTTGGATTGGTGGACAAAAAAGCTAAGGAAGAAATCAAAGGTAGATACCAAAATGGATCTATGTGTTAGGACTCCCAAATAGTTGCATGCCATCCACATTTGCATTATTTGTTTAGAGAAGTTTCTTAGTTGGCTCATGTTGATGGTGATGAATATAAAGGATTTGTGAACATGCTCAGTGGAGAATTGTCCAAACTAAGGGCCAAATGCGGAAATAGTGAGGCCTCAAATATTCCAACTTCAGAATCAACAAACAAAAGAATTCCCGATCGTCCTATTATTCGAACTAAGAGAAGTGGAAAAACATGGAACTTTGGGAAAGAAACATCTAATGGAGAGCACAAGTGTACAAGATGTGGCGGTAGTGGTCACAATAACCGATCTTGCACTTCTGCTTAAAGGAATGATGGACAACATACAAAAGTCGATGATCCTGAACCAAATGCTGAAATGGTAAGTTTATGTTTTTTTTTTTATCATTTTAGACTTCCAATTTTGATGCACCTTCTTTGAGAACTATATCACGTTTTGAAGAGTCTGATTATTAAATTTATTTATTGTTACCTATGGTGATTAGGACACATGGTTAGGGTCTACAAGTGTTGCAAAATAAGTAAATGTTGAAGCAACATCGCTAACATAAAAATATGGATGCCACGAGTCACGTGTACTTTTGTTTGCCTTGTATTACATGTGACTATGAAGTGTATGACCTGCTATCGAAGCAACATTTTTTGTGGTAGTTATTTTTAGGGATGTATTTTGTCTAAGTGTGTAACTGATATGTTATTAGCCTAGTTAGGCATGAAAACATATGTTTGGAGTTCATATAACAAATATCATATATGTATGTTTAAGTTGGTGTGTTGTATTTGGATTGGCATGTAAGCTTCTATAGCAGGCATCCCAAATGATGTGTTTATGACTGACACTTTAGCTATCATCCAAAGCCTTTCTACTCATGCTTTTTGCTTGTATATCATAGAGATAGATAAACCTGCAGCTTAAGCATGAAAGGTTAACACATAAAATTTATACTTTGTTGATATCAAAACCTTATGGATTTAATTGTTTGGTACAGTCTATTGCAACCTACCCTTCGGCGGGAGGGCGACGTGAGGCTCACGAGTGTGTCTTCCAAGAAAGGAAAATGCACGGAGTCGCCACCGACGTTTATTTGAGGAAAACATTGAAAAAACTAGAAAAGGTGTGGTCTACGAACTTTAAGTGTGAAAGGTTCGGGAGTTATTTTTACGCACGGGGAAGGTATTAGTACCCCACGTGTCTGTCACAAGGGATGACAACCTTTAGTCAAGTGTGCAAATATGACTTCAAAATGTTTTATCTTTCCTTTTTTTATGTCTTGTGTTTTTATGCTTTTTTGTATTTTTTATCTTTTTGTGGTCGACAAGGGTGTTTTCCTCGCTCCTACGTATCCTCAATTGCGATGAGGAAATCAGACCTACGTAGTTCTTTTAGAATTAAACGTTGGTTAAGTTGTTTTGATCTTTTTCTGCGAGATAGATTTTAACCGAACAAGAATCATTTAAGGCGTTGGACCATTAAATGATCTTTTGATTCATTTGAAAGGAGAGAAACATCAAGGCGTTGGACCATTAATGATCTCTTGATTGTGAAATTGGTTTTGAAAGGAGAGAAACGTTAAGGTGTTGGACCATTAACGATTTCTTGGGGTGGTCGACAAAAGCAGGACTTTTGCTCCTACGTATCCTCAATTGCGATGCGGAAATCAGACCTACGTAGTTCTTGCAAAAGTGATGTGTTGATTTTATGCTTTTGAATGGTTCATGTCAACTGATAAAAGCAAAGAGGACCGTTTAAGGCGTTGGACCTTAAAACGGTTTTAAGTGACTTTTGCGGACAAAGCTTGATTTGTGAGTTGATTTTAGCCTTAGTTTCACTTTGGTTATTAGTCAATTAATTCAAGGAAACTTTCAAAGAAAAACGTTTGATTTATTTTTTTTGATTATTTTATTCAAAGATATTTTGATTATTCTATTATTTTTTTCAAGATAATTTGATTATTTTATTATTATTTTGCTTTTTTTGGTTTAACCGAGGTTACTATGTGGACGATCGGTTAGATTTTGCTTTAACGGTGATTAAACGACTTTACAACACAAATGATCGGTTGAAATTCATTTTATCAATTATTAGGCGAGATAACAGCTTAAATAAACGGTTAAAGCATGTTAAAAAACGGAAGAAAAGAAAATCGAAAGTGAACGAGATGAAGATGAAAGCAAACAAAACAAGAAATGAATTGAAAGTCTCGGATTCGAACACTAACCGGTTGAAGAACAAAGAACAAAGAATGGACAAAGAACGGTGAAGAAAGGAGGAAAATCTTCACATATTTGCTCACGGAAACGTCTCGGGAGCGTTAAGGAAGCACTTTGTCGCAACCTACCCTTCGGTGGGAGGGCGACGCGAGAATCGCGGGATGCGTGTTCCATGAAAGGAATACGCGCGGAGTCGCCACCAACGTTTATTTGAGGAAAACGTCGGAAAAACCGGAAAAGACGTGATCTACGAACTTTTAAGTGAAAGGTTCAGGAGTTGTATTTACGCACGGGGAAGGTGTTAGCACCCCACACGTCCATCCCAAGGGACGACAGCCTTTTAATCGAATGTGCAAACATGACCTTGATTTTTATGTTCCCTTTTTATGTCTTTATACCCTTTTTATATTTTTTTCTTTTTGTGGTCGACAAGGGTGTTTCCCTTTGCTCCTACGTATTCCTCAATTGCGATGAGGAAATCAGACCTACGTAGTTCTTTTTTATCAAGTGATTCTTTTTTACTTAAGAGGTGATCATTTTAAGGCGTTGGACCTTGAAAATGATCCATTTTACTTAGTAAGAAATTGAAATGACAAACTTCAAAAACCTATTTTTGTGGACGAGCTTGACTAGGCGAGTTGATTTTAGCCTTAGTTTCACTTTAGTTATTAGTCAATTCGATTAAGAATGAGAAATCCCAAAGAGAAAACGTCCGATTGATTTTCCGCTTTATTTTACTAAAAAAGATGTTTTTTGATTATTATATTATTTTTTACCTCTTTTTTTGATTTCCAGCGTGGTTACGGCACGACCGAACGGTCGGAATTCATTTTAACCGAAGTTAACGGATAATACAATTCAAACGTTCGGTGGAAATTTATTTTATTTTTAAGTTAAGCGAGAAATGACTTAAGTAAAATGGCTTAAGCATGTCAAAAGGGGGTATAAAAAAGTAAATGAAATGAGAATAAAAATACACGAAACACAATGTGGACCGCCATGGGTACATAGAATGAATCGAAAAGCTTGGTTCGAGGTACTTACCCGTTGAAGATCGAAGAACGATGAAGAACGAATGAAGGACGTCGAAGAACGGTCGAAAACCTTCGCGAAATTCCTTACGGAAACGTTACGGAAACGTTTCGGAAGCGCCTCGGCTTAGATTTTCTTCACGGAAACAATTTTTCCAACCAAATTCGAAAGCGAGAGAAGTGCCTAAGGGGCTCAACCCCTTTCTTCTTCACTTCCTCCCCTATTTATAGCAAAATAGGGGAGATGCTTGTCGCCCAGCTCGCCCAGGCGAGCTCAGCTCGCCCAGGCGAGCAGGGTTGCTTCCTCCAGAAGCAATAGCCTTCTGGAGGAATATTCTGGAGGGCCCAAGTGGGCCTGGGTGCTATTTGCACCCCCATTTTTACTAAGTACACCCCCTCTGTTTTTTTTTTGTGATTCTTTTTTCGTAAAGTTACGGAAACTTACGAATTTTGTAACGATACTTGTTTTCTTTCCGTAATGTTACGGAACCTTGTGGATTACATAATCATCCCCTTTTTGACTTACGGAACGTTACGGAACCTCACTTATTTGTGCAACGATGCTTCCATTTGATTTCCGGTGTGTCACGGAACCTTACGGATTGTGCATCAATATTTTCTTTTGTTTTTCGGCATGTCCCGGAATTTCACAAATTGCCTAATGATGGGTGCCAAGCACCTCACAAGGACCAAAGAAAAGCCGCATGTCATCAAGCAAAGGTCCCCGGACGAAATTAGGGTATGACAGTTGCCCCTATTTACTTGTCTTTTATTGGAAATAAAAGGAAAGTAAAGATAAGACACTAATTTCGTTCCTCTCGGTTGACGAGAGTCGCGGGTGACCATAAGATTTCCGCATGCAAATGACTTGTTGTTCCCGGAATTTCACAAATTGCCTAATGATGGGTGCCAAGCACCTCACAAGGACCAAAGAAAAGTAGCATGTCATCAAGCAAAGGTCCCCGGACGAAATTAGGGTATGACACTAATTTCGTTCCTCTCGGTTGACGAGAGTCGCAGGTGACCATAAAATTTCCGCATGCAAATGACTTGTTGTTCCCGGAATTTCACAAATTGCCTAATGATAGGTGCCAAGCACCTCACAAGGACCAAAGAAAAGTCGCATGTCATCAAGCAAAGGTCCCCGGACGAAATTAGGGTATGACCCTAATTTCGTTCCTCTCGGTTGACGAGAGTCGCGGGTGACCATAAAATTTCCGCATGCAAATGACTTGTTGTTCCCGGAGGAACAAAAGGTGCAGAAGACTATGTCAGTCTCTGCATGCTATCAAGCGTTCTGTCTTACAGATAGCAAAAGAATGTTTATACGGATAACCACTCGGGTATTTCCGCCCGTCAGCATGACTCAAAAGTCAGTATGACAGATCTTGTAAGTGCGGAAGATGATGTAAATCTCCGCGTGTCAACGGGCTTGTCGGCCGCGATTGACGAAGGGTGCAGAATGACCACATTGGCCGCTGCTTGTCATCGGGCCCTCCGCCTTTGGATGACAAAAGGGTGCGGATAACCGTAAGGTATCTCCGTGTGTCATCGGGCCCGCCGCCTCTGGATGACAAAAGGGTACGGATAACCGTAAGGTATCTCCGCGTGTCATCGGGCCCGCCGCCTCTGGATGACACAAGGGTGCAGAATGACCAAATTTTGTCTCTACGTGTCATCGGGCCCGCCGCCTCTGGATGACAAAAGGGTGCGGATAACCGTAAGGTATCTCCGCGTGTCATCGGGCCCGCCGCCTCTGGATGGCACAAGGGTGCGGATAACCGTAAGGTATCTCTACGTGTCATCGGGCCCGCCGCCTCCGGATGACACAAGGGTGCAGAATGACCAAATTTTGTCTCTGCGTGCCATCGGACACGACTGTGTCTGATTGGCAAAGGGGTGCGGAATGACCAAATTTTGTCTCCGCGGGTTACCAGCTCTTGGGTCATGGCAACAAAAGGTGGTGTGGTCGACAAAAGCGAGGCTCTTGCTCCTACGTATCCTCCAATGAGGAACTCAGACCTACGTAGTTCTGGATAACTTGTGAGACTTGAAAAAGTCTCGGTGTTTTCTCCACTAAAATGCAAACATGCTTTAGCAAAGAGACAAATATTCCAACCGATTAGAGCAGCATATGCTTTTTTTGAGTGACCAACAATGCGTCTACCAGGGAAGGAGAGTCTGCTGATGAAATCCCCCATAGCCATAAATGAGATTTTGGATGTTAGCATTTCGTTTCTAAATGACCATTTAGAGGAAACACTGGGTTCGACAAAAATAGAAGAAATCCACTCAAAGTGTATCAATCTCGCACAGGTAAGTGTTTCATCCTAATTCCGAACCATAGATATGTCATGACTTGACTTTGCAAATTATTTCCTATCAAATCAAAAATTACATGCATGATCATGGATCAATAGGACTTCCCTTGGGAATGGGTTCTCTTGATGGGTTTTTCGGCTTTTGTGTGTTTTTGGCTTTTGATTTTTTGTTGGCTTTTTTCTTTTCTGTTTTTGTTTAGTGCGGGGCGAAAAAGTCGCTAGCGCACAGGATTTTGGTTGGTAATCAAAGGGAGAAAACCACTTTTAGGTCATGGTTTCCCTTCTTTTTCTTTTGTTTATTTGGTGACAATTCTGTATTGTTCAGATATTGTCTGGTCCAAAGACCTCTCTGTACATTTCTTCTGGTTTCTTTGACCAGGAGCTTTCTTCTTTTTTACTTTCTCCCATTCTTTGGTTGGGAATTTTCTTTCTTTTCTTTTTTGCTTTCTCCCACTCTTTGATTGGGAATTTCCTCTCTTTTCTTTTTGCTTTCTCCCACTCTTTGATTGGGAATTTCCTTTCTTCTCTTTTTTTTTTCTTTCTTTGATTGGAAATTTCCGTTCCTTCCTTTTTTGTTTTCGAGAGTAAGGATTGACATTCTCACCCTGGGTCAAGGTTCATGGTGAGTTAGGATTTTGGCTCAAGGTTTGTAGAATGGCTAGACAAGATACATGTCGGGGTTTGGTTTGGCTCAAGGATAAAAGGGATGCCCCACATTATTTCCATGACACAAATGCAAAAATGATGATTTGGAAATTTTATGCAAAACTGGTCATGCATGCACCTATGCGGACACTCAAGTGTCAAATTTTTATGGTCATGTGATGCTAGGGCTCAGGATTCATTTCCTCTATTTTAAATCAACCCAATGTTTCCAAAATATGTTCTTTTATCAATTTGTGCATTCATCTGAGTCCATTTCGGGCGTCCGGGGAAATTTCATAGCATTCACCCTTCAGGTGTACACATTTTTCCAAAAACTAGTTATGATCAGTGAATTTTTTTCAAAGAAAAGTTGGAAGTCATCTCTTTTCAAAAGCATTTCGGTTTTTCAGCTAGACAACTTATTTTTCTTTTTCCATCTTTTTTCTTACTTGCTTTCTTTTTCCTTATTTGCTCTCTTTTTCTTTACTTGCTCTCTTTTTTTCTCATTTGCTCTCTTTTCCATTTCATTTTTTCTTTTCTATTTTTTATTTTTATCATGATTTTTGTTTGTTTTACATATATTTTTTGGACGATGTTCCTAAACGAAGCACTCTACACGGTTCCAGAATTTCAAACATCATTGATAGTAATGATATATAAACACTAACGCAACAATCCAAACAAAAATGTATGCGCTGTACAAATGACAATCGAAACAACAAAAACAAACATTAGTCTCTCAAGTCAAAACAATAACATAACATAAAAATGATAAAAGAAATACGAAAGAAAACATGGATCTGGGGATCTCCCAGTCATGTATCTCCACTCCCTCCCAAGAAGTCAAGTAAATCGGCCATCTCCTCGTCCTCGTGGGCCTCTTCTCCATTGCCGGGAGCTTCTGGGGGTGTCTCTCCTGCTTGGGCCTCGGGCCAATCTCTGGGCCATGCAACCTCTGCCCTGAACTGGTCTGGAGTAGGGCATGAAAAAGAAGCGAAGCCCTGGCTCTGCATGCTGAGGCTCATCTGGTACAGACAATCATGGGTCTGTACATGTGCTCGGTGGTTGGCCGCCTGCTGGCGAACCAAATGTCGTAAATACTGCTCCATGTCAAATGACCCAGCCTGGCCAGCCTGATGAGGTGGTGGGGCCGCTCCTGCGGCCTGTGGAGCATCACCCTGAGCCTGTCTCTGGGTACAGTACTTCTCAATAAAAGCCCGAGTGATGGGCGGCCGAATTACCTTGGTAGGTGCAACGGGGACTCCGAACGACTGGCAGAGTCCTGTGATCAGTGCGGGAAATCCCAGGGCCCTGTTGGACTTATCTGGATCCAAAGGGTGCCTGGTAGGCGCCATACCTGCAAAAATATAAATGGCATCAGCGATTAACTGAGCCACATGGACGCTCATCCGCGTCAAGATGGCGTACACCAGCTGACACTTCGGCAGGGGGAGGTCGGAATTATGATCGCTGGGCAGGATGTTGCTGAGGAGCAACGTCATCCATATCTGGGTCAGGGTGGTCATGTTGGTGCGCATGATTCGCACTCGCCTCCCTGCAGCAGTCCGGGAAAAATCCTGCCCCAGTATACATAGCAGTTGGGCGATGGCCTCCTCATCGAACCCATCAGACCGGTTCCTCCTCTGGCCATACTCGCACTCCTGGCCCTCTTCCAGTACTAACGGATATCCCAGGAGCTGGCCGATAGCGTCGATTGCTGCTAGGTCCACCAAACCATCCACGTTTGGAAAGAGGACGATCCCAAAAATTAGCAAAGCTAACACATCCATAAACGGGACCCAATCTCCTTGATTGGCCATACCCCTCGCCTTGTCTTCTAGGTACCCCCGTGGTAGGCCCGCTATGTCGTTCCGAGTCTATTTTATGCGGTCCAAACCTCTTGTTGAATCCTTGACCACAGTTGCAATTCTGCTCAAAGAGGGGAGACACCCGGAGGAAAGATATGGTTTTCTTCCCCCGAGAGGACATCCTAGAATTTCCTCAAATTCTTCAACGGTTGGTACTAATTGGAAGTCTCCAAATGTGAAGCACCTCAAAGGCTGGTCGTAGTATTGGGTGAGTGATGCAATGGCTTCTATGGACACCTCTGCTATGGTCAACTCTAAGATCTTTCCGTAAGTCTTGCGGAAGGCTTGCATTTGGAGAGGTTCCATCAACCGCCCTAATTCGTTGATGCTGGTGGTATCTAGGCTTTTAACCTTGTGTCGCAACCTACCCTTCGGCGGGAGGGCGACGCGTGACTCGCGGGATGCGTGTTCCACGAAAGGAATACGCGCGGAGTCGCCACCAACGTTTATTTGAGGAAAACGTCGGAAAAACCGGAAAAGACGCGATCTACGAACTTTTTAGGTGAAAGGTTCGGGAGTTGTATTTACGCACGGGGAAGGTATTAGCACCCCACACGTCCATCCCAAGGGATGGCAGCCTTTAATCGAATGTGCAAACACGACTTTGATTTTTATATTTCCTTTTATGTTCTTATATCCTTTATACCCTTTTTATATTTTTCTTTTTTGTGGTCGACAAGGGTGCTTCCCTTTGCTCCTACGTATTCCTCAATTTGTGATGAGGAAATCAGACCTACGTAGTTCTTTCGGAACAAAGTGTTTGGTTTATTTTTGTCTTTTTTGTAAAATATGTTTTGTCTTTTTTGTAAAATATGTTTTTATTGAACAAAAGGTCATTTAAGGTGTTGGACCATTTAAACGGTCTTTTGATTTTGAAAGGAGAGAAACGTTAAGGCGTTGGACCATTAACGATCTCTTGTTTTTGAAAGGAGAGAAACGTTAAGGCATTGGACCATTAACGATCTCTTGAGGTGGTCGACAAAAGCGGGGCTTTTGCTCCTACGTATCCTCAATGAGGAACTCAGACCTACGTAGTTCTTTCTTATCAAGTGATTCTTTTTTATTTTAAGAGGTGATCATTTTAAGGCGTTGGACCTTAAAAACGATCCATTTTACTTAGTGAGGAATTGAAATGACGAACTTTCAAAAGCCTATTTTTGTGGACGAGCTTGACTAGCCGAGTTGATTTTAGCCTTAGTTTCACTTTAGTTATTAATCAATTCGATTAAGAATGAGAAATCCCAAAGAGAAAACGTCCGATTGATTTTCCGCTTTATTTCACTAAAAAAGATATTTTTTGATTTATTATATTATTTTTTACCTCTTTTTGATTTCCAACGTGGTTACGGCATGACCGAACGGTCGGAATTTATTTTAACCGAAGTTAATAGATAATACAATTCAAACGTTCGGTGGAAATTTATTTTATTTTTAAGTTAAGCAAGAAATGACTTAAGTAAAATGGCTTAAGCACGTCAACAGGGGGTATAAAAAGTAAACAAAACGAGAATAAAAATGTACGAAACACAATGTGGACCACTACGGGTACATAGAATGAATCGAAAAGCTTGGTTCGAGGTACTTACCCGTTGAAGATCGAAGAACGATGAAGAACGAATGAAGAACGTCGAAGAACGGTTGAAACCTTTGCGAGATTCCTCACGGAAAACGTTACGGAAACGTTTCGGAAGCGCCTCGGCTTAGATTTTCTTCACGGAAACAATTTTTCCAAGCAAATTCGAAAGAGAGAGAAGTGCCTAAGGGGCTGGGTCTATTTCTTCTTCACTTCCTCCCCTATTTATAGCAAAATAGGGGAGGTGGTTGCCGCCCAGCTCGCCCAGGCGAGCAGGGTTGCTTCCTCCAGAAGCAACCGCCTTCTGGAGGAATCTTCTGGAGGGCCCAAATGGGCCTGGGTGCTATTTGCACCCCCATTTTTACTAAGTACACCCCCCTCTGCTATTTTTTGGTAATTCTTTTTTCGTAAAGTTACGGAAACTTACGAATTTCGTAACGATACTTGTTTTCTTTCCGTAATGTTACGGAACCTTGCGGATTACATAATCATCCCCTTTTTAACTTACGGAATGTTACGGAACCTCACTTAATTATGCAACGATGCTTCCATTTGATTTCCGATGTGTCACGGAAACTTACGGATTGTGCATCAATATTTTTTTGGTTTTTCGGCATGTCCTGGAATTTCATAAATTGCCTAATGATGGGTGCCAAGCACCTCACAAGGACCAAAGAATGGTCGCATGTCATCAAGCAAAGGTCCCCGGACGAAATTAGGGTATGACAGTTGCCCCTCTTTACTTGTCTTTTATTGGAGATAAAAGAAAAGTAAAGATAAGACACTAATTTCGTCCCTCTCGATTTGACGAGAGTCGCGGGTGACCATAAAATCTCCACATGCAAATGACTTGTTGTTCCCAGAATTTCACAAATTGCCTAATGATGGGTGCCAAGCACCTCACAAGGACCAAAGAATGGTCGCATGTCATCAAGCAAAGGTCCCCGAAAATCAGTGTATGACACTAATTTCGCTCCTCTCGGTTGACGAGAGTCGCGGGCGACCATGAAATTTCCGCATGTAAATGACTTTGTTGTTCCCGGAGGAACAAAAGGTGCAGAAGACTGTGTCAGCCCCTGCATGCTATCAAGCGTTCTGTCTTACAGATAGCAAAAGAATGGGTGCGAATAACCATAAGGTATCTCCGCGTATCATGGGTGCAGAATGACCAAACTTGGTCTCTGCTTGTCATCGGGCCCGCCGCCTCTGGATGACAAAAGGGTGCGAATAACCATAAGGTATCTCCGCGTATCATGGGTGCAGAATGACCAAACTTGGTCTCTGCTTGTCATCGGGCCCGCCGCCTCTGGATGACAAAAGGGTGCGAATAACCATAAGGTATCTCCGCGTATCATGGGTGCAGAATGACCAAACTTGGTCTCTGCTTGTCATCGGGCCCGCCGCCTCTGGATGACAAAAGGGTGCGAATAACCATAAGGTATCTCCGCGTATCATGGGTGCAGAATGACCAAACTTGGTCTCTGCTTGTCATCGGGCCCGCCGCCTCTGGATGACAAAAGGGTGCGAATAACCATAAGGTAACTCCGCGGGCTACCAGCTCTTGAGTCATGGCGACAAAAGGCGGTGTGGTCGACAAAAGCGAGGCTCTTGCTCCTACGTATCCCCCAATGAGGAACTCAGACCTACGTAGTTCTGGATAACTTGTGAGACTTGAAAAAGTCTCGGTGTTTTCTCCACTAAAATGCAAACATGCTTTAGCAAAGAGACAAATATTCCAACTGATTTAGAGCAGCATATGCTTTTTGAGTGAAAAACAATGCGTCTACCGGGGAAGGAGAGTCTGCTGATGAAATCTCCCATAACCATAAAATGAGATTTTGGATGTCAGCATTTCGTTTCTAAATGACCATTTAGAGGAAACACTGGGTTCGACAAAAATAGAAGAAATCTACTCAAAGTGTATCAATCTCGCACAGGTAAGTGTTTCATCCTAATTCCGAACCATAGATATGTCATGACTTGACTTTGCAAATTATTTCCTATCAAATCAAAAATTACATGCGTGATCATGGATCAAATAGGACTTCCCTTGGGAATGGGTTCTTTTGGGGAGTTTTTCGGCTTTTGTGTGTTTTTGGCTTTTGATTTTTCTGGCTTTTTTCTTTTTCTGTTTTTGTTTAGTGCGGGGCGAGAAAAAAAAGTCGCTAGCGCACGGGATTCTGGTTGGTAATCAAAGGGAGAAGACTATTTTAGGTTGTGGTTCTCTTTCCTTCTTTTTTCGTTCATTTGGTGACAATTCTGTATTGTTCAGATATTGTCTGGTCAAAAGACCTTTCTGCACATTTCTTCTAGTTCTTTGATCAAGAACTTTCTTTCCTTCCTTTTTTACTTTCTCCTATTCTTTGGTTGGGAATTTTCTTTCTTTTCTTTTTGACTTTCTCTTTGATTGGAAATTTTCCTTCTTTTCTTTTTTTGCTTCCTCCCACTCTTTGATTGGGGAATTTTCCTTCTTTTCTTTTTTGCTCCTGAGGGTAAGGATTGACATTCTCACCCTAGGTCAAGGTTCATGGTGAGTCAGGATTTTGGCTCAAGGTTTGTAGAATGGCTAGACATGATACATGTCGGGGTTTGGTTTGGTTCAAGGATAAAAGGGATGCTCCACATTATTTCCATGACACAAATGCAAAAATGATGATTTGGAAACTTTATGCAAAACTGGTCATGCATGCACCTATGTGGACACTCAAGTGTCAAATTTTTATGGTCATGTGATGCTAGGGCTCGGGATTCATTTCCTCTATTTTAATCAACCCAATGTTTCCAAAATATGTTCTTTTATCAATTTGTGCATTCATCCGAGTCCATTTCGGGCGTCTGGGAAAATCTTCACAGCATTCACCCTTCAGGTGTATACACATTTTCCAAAAATTGCTTATGATCAATGAATTTTTCAAAGAAAAGTTGGAAATCGTCTCTTTTCAAAAGCATGTTGGTTTTTCAGCTTAACAACTTATTTTTTCTTTTTTCTACCTCTTTCCTTACTTGCCCTTTTTTCCCTTATTTGCTCTCTTTTTCTTTTCACTTTCTTCTCTTTTCTATCTCATTTTCTTTCTTTTTCTATTTCATTTTTATCATGATGATTTTTTTTGTTTATTTCACATATATACTTTTGGACGATGTTCCTAAACGAAGAACTCTACACGGTTCTGGAATTTCAAACATCATTGATAGTAGTGATATATAAATACTAATGCAACAATCTAAACAAAAATGTATGCGCTGTACAAATGACAATCGAAACAACAAAAACAAACGTTAGTCTCTCAAGTCAAAACAATAACATAGAATAAAAATGATAAAAGAAATATGAAAGAAAAACATGAATCTGGGGATCTCCCAGTCACGTGTCTCCACTCCCTCCCAAGAAGTCAAGCAAATCGGCCATCTCCTCACCCTCGTGGGCTTCTTCTCCATCGCCGGGAGCTTCTGGGGGTGCCTCTCCTGCTTGGGCCTCGGGCCAATCTCCGGGCCATGCAACCTCTGCCCTGAACTGGTCTGGAGTAGGGCATGAAAAAGGAGCGAAGCCCTGGCTCTGCATGCTAAGGCTCATCTGGTACAGACAATCATGGGTCCGTACATGTGCTCGGTGGTTGGCCGCCTGCTGGCGAACCAAATGCCGTAAATACTGCTCCATGTCAAATGCCCCAGCCTGGCCAGCCTGATGAGGTGGTGGGGGCGCGCCTGCGGCCTGTGGAGCATCACCCTGACCCTGTCTCTGGGTACAGTACTTCTCAATAAAAGCCCGGGTGATGGGCGGCCGAATCACCTTGGTAGGTGCAACGGGGACTCCGAACGACTGGCAGAGTCCTGTGATCAGTGCGGGGAATCCCAGGGCCCTGTTGGACTTATCTGGGTCCAAAGGGTGCCTAGTGGGTGCCATACCTGCAAAAATATATATGGCATCAGCGATCAACTGAGCCACATGGATGCTCATCCGTGTCAGGATGGCGTACACCAGCTGGCACTTAGGCATGGGGAGGTCGGAATTATGATCGGTGGGCAGGATGTTGCTGAGGAGCAACGTCATCCATATCTGGGTCAGGGTGGTCATATTGGTGCGCATGATTCGCACTCGCCTCCCTGCAGCAGTCCGGGCGAAATCCTGCCCCGGTATACATAGCAGCTGGGCGATGGCCTCCTCATCGAACCCATCAGACCGGTTCCTCCTCTGGCCATACTCGCATTCCTGGCCCTCTTCCAATACCATCGGATATCCCAGGAGCTGGCTGATAGCGTCGGCATCGAACGGGATCCACTGACCCCTAACCCAGGATCTCATGTCACGCACGCCTTCCTCTGTTGGCCAAGCATTGGCGTAAAACTCAAGGACTATTTCTGGATCAAACTTGGCCATGGGAGTAACCAGTGGTGCCCACCGCCGGCGCCCTATTTCCTCCTGGAAATCAGTATACTCGTCCTCCCTGAGCTGGACGCGTCGCTCTCGGAGAAACGACCATCCCTTGATGGCTTCGAAACGCTGCTGGTGTACAACGCTCCTAAAGCGGTGACTGTCGTACTCCGGGGCGGAACTAGTTCCTTCGGCCGCCTTGTCCTTCCTGGACCTCTTTGAGGCAAGCTTCCTCGGGGCCATTCCTGCGAAGGCAAACATTTGGAAAGTTAGTTTTAGTGGGACATTACTCTTAAAGCAAAAATGGCATGTAACCTCCTCCCATCAATACAAACATCAATGTAAATTTAGAGCAAGCTTATGCGCATATTTCCCTACGAACGTTCACTTGCACAAGACATCCTATTAACTAAGAAAAATGCACCCATATACAATCAAGGTAGCTTCCTTACCTAGATTATTTACATGTACTTCCAAAGTGTATTTGTTATTTACATCATACACGCCATCTTGTCAAAATTTACACACATGCATACTCAAAGCATTTCGGGGTACCAAAAATTGCACATGCGCTCATCTTGGTATTTCTAATATCTATACATATACAAACTTCATGATGAATCTTGACTATCTACACAATAAAGTGCTACATTTCATGCCTTTTTTCAAGTTTTTGCTACCTAAAGCCGCATGCAAATTCAAGCATATTTTCCTTTGCTGACTAAAATTGCATTCAAATTTAAAAGGTATATTTTTTTGTAATATGTTTTCTTCCCATAACATGCAACATATTCATATATATTTTTTTTGTGAGACATTTTTGACTACCAAAAATTATATATACATACATTCAAGTATTTTGCTATTCATACCCAAAGTGCAAATTGCCAAAGGTATCTTGCTACCTATTCTAAACCTACACATTCATGACGAGCACAATTCCTAAACAACTAGGCGTAGGGAAAAAATTATAGTGTGGCCCATAGCTGATTGCTGGCCCAAAAGGGCAACCTTACCCAATATGCACCTCCTTTTGTATTCTTTTTGCATAAAATTTTAGTTTCTAGGCCTAGGATATATGTGGGGCAATTACTCTAGCCTTTTTCGGGAATGAATACATGTTCCAAAAATAGGAACTATGTACAAACCAAAATGCCCCACGGGTTGTTTCCTTACAAAAGTCACGCGCTAATGCCATTGAGGCATTTCACCGAACACTTGGTGGGCGCGCGTTTAGGCGTCAATAGCAAGAGAACGGGGACAATGTGGCATGTCCCATTGCTTCAAAATGCATCATAGGCCTAGGGCCATCTCATACAAACCCCCAATTCAACCCAATCAAGCAAGAAAACTAACCAAAATTGCCCCGCATATTTGAGCACACTCCCACAATTTAGAGCACCAAAAGGAGATCAAAATACACCAAGGAAAAGCTAGAAAGCTTAGGGATGGAATACTTACTTGTTGGTGATGAACAAAAGCGCAAAACGGAATCAAAAAATGCGAAAAAGGATGACCCTAGGGCTGCAAATTCGTCAATCCCGTGGGTATGGCTTTTGAAAGGGGGGAAAAGAGGTTTTTGAATGTGAAAACGCCCCCCCTTTCGTCATTTTTATAATTTGGTGCAGGGGTGGCTCGCCCAGGCGAGCCCAGCTCGCCCAGGCGAGCTAACCTGCATTTTTTTTTTTTTTTTTTTTTTTGAGGGGAACATTAGCCATGTCCCCTCCCTTCTCATGGATTAGCATTTTGCCTAACTTGAACTTACTTAGGTTAGAATTAGGCGTTGATTACTTATTTTATTATTACTCTTTTCCTTTTTAAAACAAGCAAATAGTAAAAGAAAGCTGCAAAATACAAAGGATACGGGGCTGCCTTGCAGCTACATTCCCTGCTTGTTTCGCACAGAGCAAGGGCAACGATCGGTCGGTCGTGACCCCATCCCCGCTTGCGTTCATCCTTAAGTACCTGCAAGTAATAAACAACCAGGTATGGCCAATCTTGACCGCATCATTACCTTACCTTGATTGGTTTCTGCCGTTCATGTTTTGTCTCCCCTCCAGAAGGTAGCCCAAGGTGATCCTGCCCCTGTTTTACCACAACAATATACATGCGTATGCGTATGCGTATGCATGGATGTTTTCAAACGCAGAACATTTAGGGAAAGTTGGTTCAGGTTCAATTCTAATTAAGCGCTTGGGGGATCCCATGAACTGAGCGGAAGGGCTCAGGCGATCACAAATTAACGCAAGGTGCGAAACTAACGTGAGGACTAAAAGCCTCAAATCCATGTTTATTTCTTTGAAAGATCGTAACAAGAGATACAACAGACCGGAAAATCCTGGGGGGAAATCTAGAAAACGCATAAAGATAGAGAACATGCAGCGACATCCTTAATTGCCCCAGCTTCTAAGCATAATATTGTTTGACGACATCAGAGTTCACGGGTGAAGGTAGCTCTTCGCCATCCATGTTGGTAAGCACCAGGGCTCCTCCGGAAAAAGCCCTCTTCACAACAAAAGGCCCTTCGTAGTTCGGGGCCCATTTCCCTCGATGGTCCTTGACAGCATGGGACATTTTCTTTAGCACAAGGTCTCCCTCATGGAACTTGCGTAAGCGTACTTTCTTGTCGAATGCACTCTTCATTCTCTGCTGGTATAAGCGCCCATGACTCATGGCTGTTAAGCGCTTACCCTCAATGAGGTTGAGCTGATCGTAGCGTGTTTGAGCCCACTCTGATTCCTTTAACCCGGATTCTGCCAAGATCCTTAATGACGGGACTTCTACCTCAAACGGTAACACCGCCTCCATCCCATATACCAATGAGAACGGCGTTGCCCCAGTTGACGTTCGCACGGAAGTCCGGTAACCGTGTAACGCCAATGGGAGCATCTCGTGCCAATCCTTGTATGACACGGTCATCTTTTGGATAATCTTTTTGATATTCTTATTGGCTGCTTCCACGGCTCCATTCATCTTTGGCCGGTAGGGTGTGGAATTGTGATGCTGGATTTTAAACTCCTCGCACATTTCCCCCATCATTTTGTTATTCAGGTTGGTGCCGTTATCCGTGATAATCTTTCTTGGCAAACCATATCGGCAGATGATCTCCTTCTTAATGAACCTGACCACCACATTCCTCGTGACATTGGTATATGAAGCCGCCTCGACCCACTTGGTGAAATAATCTATTGCTACGAGGATGAAGCGATGACCATTCGAGGCCTTGGGCTCAATGGCCCCGATGACATCTATTCCCCACATGGAGAAAGGCCAAGGGGCGGACATGACATTCAGAGGATGTGGTGGGGCATTGACATTATCTGCGAATGCTTGACATTTGTGGCACTTCCTCACATGGACACAACAATCACTTTCCATGGTAAGCCAGTAATAACCTGCTCTTAAGATCTTCCTGGCCATAGCATGCCCGTTGGCGTGTGTTCCAAACGAGCCCTCATGGACTTCCTCGATCATGTGATTTGCCTCCTTGGCATCCACACATCGCAGGAGTGTCATGTCGTGATTTCTCTTATACAGTGTGCCTCCGCTCATGAAGAAGCTGGCTGCCAACCTCCTCAATGTCCTTTTATCGTTGTCGGCAATCTCTGGCGGGTATTCTTTGCTTTCGACATATCGCTTGATGTCGTAATACCAGGGCTTTCCGTCCCGTTCCTCTTCCACTTGGCAACAATGTGCGGGTTTGCCACGACACTGAAATTCAATGTAGGGTAGGTCCCCGTGCGGTGTTAGCTGGAACATAGATGCCAATGTAGCAAGTGCATCCGCCATTTGATTTTCCTCGCGGGGAACATGATGGAAGGAGATCTCATCGAAAGTCTCAGCCAACTCCTTGATGTAGGCTTTGTAGGGTATCAGCTTGGGATCTCTAGTTTCCCATTCTCCTCTCAGCTGATGGATTACCAACGCTGAGTCGCCGTACACCTTGAGTAGTTTGACATTGGAGTCAATTGCTGCCTGGACGGCTAGGGCACATGCTTCATATTCGGCCATGTTGTTGGTGCAGTCGAATCCTAGCCTGGCTGTGAAAGGTACACATTGATTGTCCGGAGAGATCAACACTGCCCCAACGCCATGACCTAAAATGTTTGACGCTCCGTCAAACCATACAGTCCATTTGTCCCGATCTTCGTCCAACTTTTCCTCGAACAAGGCCATGATGTCCTCATCCGGGAATTCCGGATGCATGGGCTGGTAGTCGTTAAGAGGCTGTTGAGCCAAATAATCTGCCAAAGCGCTTCCTTTTATCGCCTTTTGGGTGACGTAGACTATATCAAACTCAGATAGCAAGACTTGCCACCGGGCGATTCGTCCTGTGAGAGCTGGCTTTTCAAAGATGTACTTAACTGGGTCCATTTTGGATATCAACCAGGTGGTATGGCTCAGCATGTACTGCCTTAAGCGATGGGATGCCCATACTAAAGCACAACACGTTCTTTCGAGCAAGGAGTAATTCATCTCACAGGTCGTGAACTTCTTACTTAGGTAGTAAACAGCGCGCTCTTTCTTCCCAGATTCGTCATGTTGCCCCAGCATACACCCCATTGACTCGTCCAAGATTGTCATGTACAAAATGAGAGGCCTTCCAGGTACTGGTGGCATAAGCACGGGAGGATTCATTAGGCACTTTTTGATCCTTCCAAAAGCCTCTTGGCAATCCTCATTCCACCGGTCAGTTTGGTTTTTACGCAAGAGTTTAAACAACGGCTCACAAATGGCAGTGAGCTGCGATATGAATCTGGCAATATAATTCAAGCGCCCCAGGAAACCCCGGACTTGCCTCTCTGTACAGGGTTCTGGCATCTCAAGGATAGCCTTCACTTTTTCGGGGTCTACCTCTATCCCTTTCTGGCTTACAACGAAACCAAGCAATTTCCCTGACTTGACCCCAAAGGTACACTTAGCGGGGTTCAACCTTAATTGATATTTCTTAAGCCTTTCGAACAACTTCCGCAGGTTGACAAGGTGTTCTTCCTCAGATTTAGATTTAGCAATTATGTCGTCCACGTAGACCTCGATCTCTTGATGCATCATATCATGGAACAAAGCTACCATGGCCCGTTGATAAGTTGCCCCGGCATTCTTGAGTCCAAAGGACATCACCTTGTAACAGAACGTTCCCCACAGGGTGACGAAAGTAGTCTTTTCCATATCCTCGGGCGCCATCTTTATCTGATTGTAACCAGAGAAACCATCCATGAAGGAAAATAAAGCGAAATTGGCCGTGTTATCTACGAGGATATCGATGTGTGGTAACGGAAAATTGTCCTTGGGACTGGCCCGATTCAGGTCCCGGTAATCTACACACATTCGTACTTTCCCACCCTTTTTAGGAACTGGTACGATGTTGGCAACCCATTCTGGATACCGAGCGACGGCCAGAAATCCAGCGTCAAACTGCTTCTTCACTTCTTCTTTTATCTTCAAGGACGTTTCGGGCTTCATCCTCCTCAATTTCTGTTTTACTGGGGAACACCCGGGATTTAGAGGCAATCGGTGTTGCACAATGTCAGAACTCAAACCGGGCATATCTTGGTATGACCAAGCAAAGATGTCTTGGTAGTCTTTTAGCAGGGTTATTAATTCTTCACGGATAGGTGCGGTAATGCCTGTACCTATCTTTACTTCCCTCTTTCCACTGCCAATTCCTAAGTCTACTAGCTCTGTTTCTTCTTGATGAGGCCCCATTTCTTGGTCCTCATGGGCGACCATTTTTTCTAGTTCCGAAGGAAGTCCCACATCCTCATCTCCTTCATCTTCCGTTTGATTCATTTCTTGCTCGAAGTTGATAGACGGGTCCCAGGTATTAGTACCTTCGGGGGACTCGTCATCGAATCTGCCGTTTTAGAAAAAGAAGTAAACATGCAAATGAATGAGAATGGGTAGAGACTAGGAACAGATGAAGAAAGATCCTTGTATTATAAATTCAAAAACAAAAGACACAAAGCCTTAACAAAATGAAAACTCTAAAGCCTAGGCCCAACTATAGAGCTTTTAAAACCGTAAAGGTTTACATTATGCTTGTTGCGTAAATGCCGGGGCGTTCCTCCACTCGCCAATTTCCCAGCTGGAAATCAGGAGGGCATGGTCGGACCAAATCCGAAGTACTTGGAACATCATCTTCACATATCGCGAACACTTGACCTTCGTCTCCCCGACCCGCACTTATAAAGCTTCTACTTATGTGGCAGGGCGGGCTTCCTTCACTTTCTTGTCTCCAACGCGAGCTCTGACCACTGTCCTTCCTTCCCGCGATGCTTCTTTTTATGTCCGCCTGAGTGGGCTTATAGCCTAAACCATACTTCCCACGATTTCCTTGGGTTTTTATCAGGCTAGTTATGCCGCCATTGTCTTTGCCTAAACCCATCCCGGGTTCATAACCGTTCCCCAACATAACTCGGGCCATCATTACCGCCGCATCGGACAGACAAGGTTGCCCAAAGAGGGAGTCCACGGAGGAAATGCTGACCACCACAAAAGACTGGAAAGCGGTTTCTAGCGATTCTTCGGCGGCTTCCACATAAGGCATGGAGGATGGGCAGCTTACCAAGATATCTTCCTCGCCTGACACGATGACCAAGTGCCCCTCCACTACGAATTTCAGCTTTTGGTGGAGTGTAGAAGGCACAACTCCTACTGAGTGGATCCAAGGGCGCCCCAACAGGCAGCTGTAGGGGGGGTTAATATCCATTATTTGGAAGGTGACTTGACAGGTGTGAGGGCCTATTTGTACTGGGAGATCGATCTCTCCCCTAACCTCTCGGCGAGTGCCGTCGAAGGCCCGAACCACCATTGAACTTGGTTTTAAATGGGAAGCATTGAATGGTAACTTGTCCAAAGTGCTCTTAGGCATCACGTTTAAACTGGAACCATTATCGATGAGTACCTTGGCCACGATATGGTCCATACACTTGACTGATACGTGTAAAGCCTTATTATGCCCCCTCCCCTCGGCGGGGATTTCTTCTTCGGCGAAGGCAAGATAGTTGTTGGCAGTGATATTGTTGACCAGCCCTCCGAAACCTTCTACCGAAATATCTTGGGCCACGTGAGCCTCGTTCAACACTTTTACTAGCAGAGCCCGATGAGGCTCGGAGCTCATAAGTAACTCTAGCAGCGAGACCCTAGCCGGGGTTTTGTTGAGCTGTTCGATGACCTTGAATTCGCTCTGCTGAATTATCCGAAGGAACTCGCTGGCTTCCTCTAGCGACACCTCCTTTCTACCATCCCTTTTCTCTGGGGGCCCCTTTGCTGGCATATCTTTATTCGAAGCGTGGGGTGCTTCGCCATCTTGTTCCTCCACCACTTTTCCTTTTCCTTTGACGTCGGCGGGTTGGACTGGTAGGTCCGGAGGTGCGAACACACGACCACTACGGGTCACACCGCTCAGCCCCGTGATATTTGTTACTTTAGCTGACAGCGAGCTGACGTCAGTGACTTCTTCTTCCTTCTCCCCCGGAGGTGTATATCTCCACGGGACCGCGTGACTATTTTGGTACGGGAAAGGAACAGGTTTGGCCATTAAGGGGTGCCCGGGCTTTTGCGAGGCTGCACTTTTAGTGAAGTATATCACCAAGGGTTTGGGCTTCGCAACATCGCTCCCCTCCGTAGATTGCATGCATATATGCTGCTCTTCTTTTCCTTTAATGCCGACTTCTAGTCGACCTTGGTCTATCATCCGTTGTAACAATTCCTCTACTTCCAAACACGTCTCCATGTCATGCATCTCGCCGGGATGTAGCAGACAGGAATCCTCCTTACACCCACTATGGGGAATTACACCTCCCTTTTGTAGGGTCTCAAAGATAAACCTCCTAGGGGTTGCCACATCTCTCAACGGTTTAGACCTGTGGGGCCTATCGGTTTCAACTGCATTAACTGCTCCCCCTCCATGATTGGCGAGCGGGTTGGTCCTCACATTGGGCCGATCCTCTTGGAAAGTCAGCCATCCGGCATCCATTAGATGTTGGACCTTGTATTTAAGGGCCAAGCATTTTTCGATGGAATGCCCCGGGGCACCCCCATGGTACTTGCAAGTTGCGTTAGGGTCATACCACTTCGGGAAAGGGGGTTCGAGGACCCTTCCGGGAGTTACCACGGCCAAATGATTGGCGATGAGGGATGGTAGAAGATCTTCGTACGTCATCGGGAGCGGGGTGAATTCCGGCAATGGCCTTGGAGGGAAGTTCCTTGTCGTGTTGGAGTTACCGGCCGGTCGAGCCGTGTTCGGAGTTGGAACTTGGGGAGCTTCCCTCTGGGTGGGTGCCTTAGGCTGCACGGGTGTTGAGCTAGAGGCGTTCCCAGCATGAGCCGAGAAGCTTGGGTGATGTTGCGCGTACTGATGGGTACCATGAGGTGTTTGCTGGGGTTTGACCCATGCGGGTGTTGAAGAGACGGCATGGGCATCTCCTTCCTTCCTTTTTGCCCCTGTTGCCCCGATTCTTTTGGCGTTCACGTTTGTGGAGGAAACGTAATCAAACTTTCCTCTCTTCAATCCAACCTCGATTCTTTCCCCGGCAAACACCAGATCCGCAAAGCTGGACGGCATATAACCCACTAGCTTCTCATAGTAGAACACTGGCAGAGTGTCTACCATCATGGTGATCATCTCTCTCTCAACCATGGGAGGAGCTACTTGTGCCGCCAAATCCCTCCATCGCTGCGCATATTCTTTAAAGGTTTCACCCTCTTTCTTAAACATATTCTGCAGTTGAGTACGGTCAGGAGCCATATCAGAATTGTACTGATACTGCCTTAGGAAGGCGGTAATCAGATCCTTCCAAGTACGGATACGGGAAGCTTCCAAATTAGTGTACCACACTACCGCAGCTCCGGCCAAGCTATCCTGAAAGAAGTGTATCAACAGCTTTTCATCTTTAGAATGAGCGCCCATCTTACGGCAGTACATCTTGAGATGGTTTTTGGGACAAGTCGTCCCTTTATACTTGTCGAAGTCCGGCACTTTGAACTTCGGGGGAATAACAACATCGGGTACTAAGCAAAGATCCGTCATGTCTGCAAATGGATAGTCCCCAAATCCTTCCACAGCCCTCAATCTTTCCTCAAGGAGATCGAGCTTCCTCCTTTCTTCAGTTGCCGGGGGCGGCCCTTCCATAGACAAAACTATTGGCGATGCTGCGATGTTGGGTTGGGGCAACGTGCCTGGTGCCGGCCCTTCGGGGATCGGGGGATAAAACTCGACATCCCTCCGAGCATAATCTTGAGGGTCTTTATGGACTTCGTCGGGCTGCTGAGGAGGCTCTTTTTCATGGACGGGAGAAGCAATGTGGCCCGCATCTTCCTGCAAGATGGGTGGTGAATAGTTGGGCGGCAATCCATAAGGGTAAGCCACTCGGTTGTATCCCAGGTGAGGGCTGCCATCGTGCCCCAGTGTGTCCCTTCCCCGTCCTACTATGTTTGAGGGAGGATGGTGCGTAGTTGCCAAGAGAGTCGGGTCTGCTTCGGCAGCCGAACTGACAGCGGCGGCAGTGGCCGCGTTCTTCTCCATGAGCTGTTTCATACCTAACATGGCCTCCATCATGGAGGCCATTTGTTCTTTCAGAGCCGACATGTCGGCTTTCATCTGTTCCTGCGTCTCCTCTTGATCACCCATCGTTCTAGATTTGGATCTGGTGCGATAGGGATCCCTTGCGGCGCGTTTAGTTATGGTGTTTTTCCCTAAAAAACCAAACGTGAGGAGTGGGTAAAGAAAGAAAATGCATGCTAGAGATGAGATGTAGGAGTGATTTGATTTGCACAAGCTTTTTGGAGTAGGAACATGGGACCAACTCATTTTATTTCAAAAAGGAAGTCACATCTAGTCAAGGTCTAAGAGACCATACAAGTTTCCTAACGATTTCTAATTATGTGGGCCATTAAGTCTATCATATGCTGACAATAGCCGAGAAGCCCATGAATCTCTTCGGGGGTGGAGTAGCTGTCTGCCATCGCCTTGGCCTTGGCTAATAATCGGGGAAGTTCTTGACTCCCGTTCAAGGTAAGAGCAAACCGATCCATCCACATGGTTGCCTCTTGGTGTAAAGAGTCGATCACCCTTCCTCTAGCCTCTTTTTCCGCATATACTTGAGCATACTCATCCGCGATTCTATGCTCGTGGGCCGTGGCTAGACCTAACTCTTCTTCGTACTTGGCGATGATAGCTAACATGTTGGTCTCTGTCTCGCATAAACGCTGAGACAAGCTTCTTTTGGACCTTGAACAAGCAATCAATTCCTCTTTCAGAAGCATGCTATGTGCTCGCGACTGGTCCCTTTCTTCCCTTCGCAACTTGAGTTCACTATTGCTACCCCATAGAGCTCCACGAAATTTGTTCCGGCCATACTCTTCCTTGCGAGCCCTCTTGGTCTCTCGTTCAAGGGCTCTTGCGGTAATTGCATTCTCTTCCCGTAACCCGGCACACTCCTTCCGAACGTGTGTAGCAGCCAACTTGAACTTTTCCTTGGCGAGTTTTGCCTTTCCTAACTCGCTTTTGAGAGCTTGGACTTCCTCGTCCTCTTCCGGTGCTTCAAAATTCTCTTCGCTGACGACTTTTAACTTGGCGAGCCAATCTAAACCTCGTATGCGAACTCTCAGCCATTCGCGGTACCCACCAATGATGCCATTACGAATGCCTCTAAGCTCTTGATCTTTCCTTAACGGGGTTTCCCATGCCTTATGGATTCTTTGTATAGTCTTGGAATTTTGTGCGCCGAGATCCCTCACAAGGAAAGGAGACATGCTTTCTTCCGTCGGTGCTCCCCTCATGGGGTACCCTAGTTGTCTTATAGCGAGCGTGGGATTGTAATTAATACAACCCCTCGTTCCTACCAGCGGAATGTTTGGGTATCTTCCACATGAGAAGAGGACTCCTTCTCTTCCTTCCTTCCATCGGGGGAACCAACTGATTGTTCTACTTCCTATCCTGGCCAAGAGCTGGTCCCAATCCATTCTCCTCTTTTCAGTACACGAGCGATGGCTCAGGAGCGGACATGGATGTCTTGTGTCTTGTTGGAACAAGTGTGAAACCAACCAAACACAGAGGGCGGGTAAGCAACAGATGATCCGTGCGCTACTCTTCTCGCACCTTCGGTCAAATGTGTCAAATAGATCTGCCAAGACAGCTACCACTGGACTTTCCTTGCTATGGTGGTAGGCAAGGAAAGTGTCGATCGCTGCTAGGCCTACCAAACCATCCACGTTTGGAAAGAGGACGACCCCAAAAATTAGCAAAGCTAACACATCCATAAACGGGACCCAGTCTCCTTGATTGGCCATACCCCTCGCCTTGTCTTCTAGGTACTTCTGTGGTAGGCCCGCTATGCCGTTCCGAGTTTGTTTTATGCGGTCCAAACCTCTTGCTGAATCCTTGACCACAGTTGCAATTCTGCTCAAAGAGGGGAGACACCCGGAGGAAAGATATGGCTTTCTTCCCCCCAGAGGACATCCTAGAAGTTCCTCAAATTCTTCAATGGTTGGTACTAATTGGAAGTCCCCGAATGTGAAGCATCTCAAAGGCTGGTCGTAGTATTGGGTAAGTGATGCAATGGCTTCTATGGACACCTCTGCTATGGTCAACTCTAAGATCTTTCCGTAAGTCTTGCGGAAGGCTTGCATTTGGAGGGGTTCCATCAACCGCCCTAATTCCTTGATGCTGGTGGTATCTGGGCTTTTGACCTTGACTTGGTAGAACCTCTTGCCGGTTTGATTTGTTCCCATGCTTACTAAAGTGAGATAAAAGCTGGTGCCAATCAAAACTCCGATATCTCATGGGTGGGATGGATGAATGCATGATGGAATGCATATGACACAGATGCAATCTAGGAATGCGGGGGTCCGGGGAATTTGTCCCCTTCTTAGATACGACGTCTAGGGGTAGCGAAATGCCCCAACGCACGTTTTTTAAAAAGGCGACACGGACCCTCCGTTGGTTTGTTTACAGTAGGGATCAAGACAGAACCCATATGCAATGCCTATGCAAAAGACACAATGCGGGAATGTGCACAGTATGACAATATTTACCGAACATAAGCAAACGGGTATATGATACTATGCATGGCAGTGTGAAAAAATGGCACGCAGCGTGTTTGCTTCGTGCCCCTATTTAAGGGACCTATAAGGGAGAGAACTAACAAGGCTTTTAGCAATAATCCCCCAAGGTAGTTATATCTCTCTTGATGGTTTCTAGAGGTATCATCCCCTTTGAAGAACATATTGTAGCAGTAGGGACTACTAGCAACAATAGGTTTTCAAAGAGAAAAGCTCTAGATGAGGGTTCACTGTAATCAAGCAAGTCGGAGACCTAGCATGATCACAGATTCACCTCCACTCCTTATGCTCCCATGAACCCGGGTATAGGGCCCTTTTTCACTCATAGTGTGTGCAAATAGTGTTGGTGTTTGTGTGCATCAAATGAATAAATATTTACTTCATGCATACATTTAAAACGCACTAAAAGCAACGAAGAGTTTATATATACAAGAACATAATGAAAGGAAACCAACAAAGGGGTAAGTCATGGTAAAACATTGCACAAAATTAAATGGCCTAACTCTCTAAAAACAATCCCCAGTGGAGTCGCCAACTGTCGCAACCTACCCTTCGGCGGGAGGGCGACGCGTGACTCGCGGGATGCGTGTTCCACGAAAGGAATACGCGCGGAGTCGCCACCAACGTTTATTTGAGGAAAACGTCGGAAAAACCGGAAAAGACGCGATCTACGAACTTTTTAGGTGAAAGGTTCGGGAGTTGTATTTACGCACGGGGAAGGTATTAGCACCCCACACGTCCATCCCAAGGGATGGCAGCCTTTAATCGAATGTGCAAACACGACTTTGATTTTTATATTTCCTTTTATGTTCTTATATCCTTTATACCCTTTTTATATTTTTCTTTTTTGTGGTCGACAAGGGTGCTTCCCTTTGCTCCTACGTATTCCTCAATTTGTGATGAGGAAATCAGACCTACGTAGTTCTTTCGGAACAAAGTGTTTGGTTTATTTTTGTCTTTTTTGTAAAATATGTTTTGTCTTTTTTGTAAAATATGTTTTTATTGAACAAAAGGTCATTTAAGGTGTTGGACCATTTAAACGGTCTTTTGATTTTGAAAGGAGAGAAACGTTAAGGCGTTGGACCATTAACGATCTCTTGTTTTTGAAAGGAGAGAAACGTTAAGGCATTGGACCATTAACGATCTCTTGGGGTGGTCGACAAAAGCGGGGCTTTTGCTCCTACGTATCCTCAATGAGGAACTCAGACCTACGTAGTTCTTTCTTATCAAGTGATTCTTTTTTATTTTAAGAGGTGATCATTTTAAGGCGTTGGACCTTAAAAACGATCCATTTTACTTAGTGAGGAATTGAAATGACGAACTTTCAAAAGCCTATTTTTGTGGACGAGCTTGACTAGGCGAGTTGATTTTAGCCTTAGTTTCACTTTAGTTATTAATCAATTCGATTAAGAATGAGAAATCCCAAAGAGAAAACGTCCGATTGATTTTCCGCTTTATTTCACTAAAAAAGATATTTTTTGATTTATTATATTATTTTTTACCTCTTTTTGATTTCCAACGTGGTTACGGCATGACCGAACGGTCGGAATTTATTTTAACCGAAGTTAATAGATAATACAATTCAAACGTTCGGTGGAAATTTATTTTATTTTTAAGTTAAGCAAGAAATGACTTAAGTAAAATGGCTTAAGCACGTCAACAGGGGGTATAAAAAGTAAACAAAACGAGAATAAAAATGTACGAAACACAATGTGGACCACTACGGGTACATAGAATGAATCGAAAAGCTTGGTTCGAGGTACTTACCCGTTGAAGATCGAAGAACGATGAAGAACGAATGAAGAACGTCGAAGAACGGTTGAAACCTTTGCGAGATTCCTCACGGAAAACGTTACGGAAACGTTTCGGAAGCGCCTCGGCTTAGATTTTCTTCACGGAAACAATTTTTCCAAGCAAATTCGAAAGAGAGAGAAGTGCCTAAGGGGCTGGGTCTATTTCTTCTTCACTTCCTCCCCTATTTATAGCAAAATAGGGGAGGTGGTTGCCGCCCAGCTCGCCCAGGCGAGCTCAGCTCGCCCAGGCGAGCAGGGTTGCTTCCTCCAGAAGCAACCGCCTTCTGGAGGAATCTTCTGGAGGGCCCAAATGGGCCTGGGTGCTATTTGCACCCCCATTTTTACTAAGTACACCCCCCTCTGCTGTTTTTTGGTAATTCTTTTTTCGTAAAGTTACGGAAACTTACGAATTTCGTAACGATACTTGTTTTCTTTCCGTAATGTTACGGAACCTTGCGGATTACATAATCATCCCCTTTTTGACTTACGGAATGTTACGGAACCTCACTTAATTATGCAACGATGCTTCCATTTGATTTCCGATGTGTCACGGAAACTTACGGATTGTGCATCAATATTTTTTTGGTTTTTCGGCATGTCCTGGAATTTCATAAATTGCCTAATGATGGGTGCCAAGCACCTCACAAGGACCAAAGAATGGTCGCATGTCATCAAGCAAGGGTCCCCGGACGAAATTAGGGTATGACACCTTGACTTGGTAGAACCTCTTGCCGGTTTGATTTGTTCCCATGCTTACTAAAGTGAGACAAAAGCTGGTGCAAATCAAAACTCCGATATCTCATGGGTGGGATGGATGAATGCATGAAGGAATGCAGATGACACAGATGCAATCTAGGGATGCGGGGCCCCGAGGAATTGTCTCCTTCTTAGATACAACGTCTAGGGGTAGCAAAGTGCCCCAACATACCTTTTTAAGAAGGCGACACAGACCCTCCGTTGGTTTGTTTACAGAGGGGATCAAGACAGAACCCATATGCGATGCATATGCAAAAGACGCAATACGGGAATGTACATAGTATGACAATATTCACTGAACATAAGCAAAAGGGTATATGATACTTATGCATGGCAGTGTGAAAAATGGCACGCAGCGTGTTTGCTCCGTGCCCCTCTTTAAAGGACCTATAAGGGAGAGAACTAACTAGGCATTTAGTGATAACCCCCAAGGTAGTCATATCTCTTTTGATAGTTTCTAGAGGTATCATTCTCTTCGAAGAACATATTGCAGCAGTAGGGACTACCAGCAACAATAAGTTTTCAAAGAGAAAAGCTCTAGATGAGGGTTCACTGTAATCAAGCAAGTCGGAGACCTAGCATGATCACAGATTCACCTCCGCTCCTTATGTTCCCATGAACCCGGGTATAGGGCCCTTTTTCACTCACAATGTGTGCAAATAGTGTTGGTGTTTGTGTGCATCAAATGAATAAATATTTACCTCATGCATACATTTTAAAACGCACTAAAAGCAACAAAGAATTTATATACACAAGAACATAATGAAGGGAAACCAACAAAGGGATAAGTCAAACATTGCACAAGATTAAATGGCCTAACTCTCTAAAAACAGTCCCCAGTGGAGTCGCCAACTGTCGCAACCTACCCTTCGGCGGGAGGGCGACGCGAGACTCGCGGGATGCGTGTTCCATGAAAGGAATACGCCCGGAGTCGCCACCAACGTTTATTTGAGGAAAACGTCGGAAAAACCGGAAAAGACGTGATCTACGAACTTTTAAGTGAAAGGTTCGGGAGTTGTATTTACGCACGGGGAAGGTGTTAGCACCCCACACGTCCGTCCCAAGGGACGACAGCCTTTTAATCGAATGTGCAAACATGACCTTGATTTTTATGTTCCCTTTTTATGTCTTTATATCCTTTATACCCTTTTTATATTTTTTTCTTTTTGTGGTCGACAAGGGTGTTTCCCTTTGCTCCTACGTATTCCTCAATTGCGATGAGGAAATCAGACCTACGTAGTTCTTTTTTATCAAGTGATTCTTTTTTACTTAAGAGGTGATCATTTTAAGGCGTTGGACCTTGAAAATGATCCATTTTACTTAGTAAGAAATTGAAATGACAAACTTCAAAAACCTATTTTTGTGGACGAGCTTGACTAGGCGAGTTGATTTTAGCCTTAGTTTCACTTTAGTTATTAGTCAATTCGATTAAGAATGAGAAATCCCAAAGAGAAAACGTCTGATTGATTTTCCGCTTTATTTTACTAAAAAAGATGTTTTTTGATTATTATATTATTTTTTACCTCTTTTTTTGATTTCCAACGTGGTTACGGCACGACCGAACGGTCGGAATTCATTTTAACCGAAGTTAACGGATAATACAATTCAAACGTTCGGTGGAAATTTATTTTATTTTTAAGTTAAGCGAGAAATGACTTAAGTAAAATGGCATAAGCATGTCAAAAGGGGGTATAAAAAAGTAAATGAAATGAGAATAAAAATACACGAAACACAATGTGGACCGCCATGGGTACATAGAATGAATCGAAAAGCTTGGTTCGAGGTACTTACCCGTTGAAGATCGAAGAACGATGAAGAACGAATGAAGAACGTCGAAGAACGGTCGAAAACCTTCACGAAATTCCTTACGGAAACGTTACGGAAACGTTTCGGAAGCGCCTCGGCTTAGATTTTCTTCACGGAAACAATTTTTCCAACCAAATTCGAAAGAGAGAGAAGTGCCTAAGGGGCTCAACCCCTTTCTTCTTCACTTCCTCCCCTATTTATAGCAAAATAGGGGAGATGCTTGCCGCCCAGCTCGCCCAGGCGAGCAGGGTTGCTTCCTCCAGAAGCAACAGCCTTCTGGAGGAATATTCTGGAGGGCCCAAGTGGGCCTGGGTGCTATTTGCACCCCCATTTTTACTAAGTACACCCCCTCTGCTTTTTTTTTTGTGATTCTATTTTCGTAAAGTTACGGAAACTTACGAATTTCGTAACGATACTTGTTTTCTTTCCGTAATGTTACGGAACCTTGTGGATTACGTAATCATCCCCTTTTTGACTTATGGAACGTTACGGAACCTCACTTATTTGTGCAACGATGCTTCCATTTGATTTCCGGTGTGTCACGGAACCTTATGGATTGTGCATCAATATTTTCTTTTGTTTTTCGGCATGTCCCGGAATTTCACAAATTGCCTAATGATGGGTGCCAAGCACCTCACAAGGACCAAAGAAAAGCCGCATGTCATCAAGCAAAGGTCCCCGGACGAAATTAGGGTATGACACACTTCGACTCAATTTTTCTTCACGGAAACATGTTTTTTTACCCAAAATAGCCGAAATGCATAGCCTAGGGGTGATGAACATTTTCGAAACAGCCCCCCTCCCCTATTTATAGGGAAAAAGGGAGGTGCTTGTCGCCCAGAGATTTCTTGAGGAAGATTTCTAAGCGCACCCCAATTACTAAGTTCACTCTCCTTTTTGTACTTTATGAAAAAGTTACGAAAGCCTTACGGAAGTGTTTGAGATTTGATTTTCATCTTATTTTCTCTTCCCTTTCACCAATATTAAGTGAAATATGTTTCTGCAAGGTTTTCGGAAATTTTATGGAAGCCATGGAAGCCCTGGAAACCATTTTTTAACAAAACGTGGAGGAGCTTGCCGTCCAGTTTCTTCCTCCTTAAGCAACCCAAAGGGCCTAGATTTGAATTGCTATTTACACCCCTATCTTGATAAGTTCACCCCCCCATTTTTGTGTTTTTGGCTGTTTTCTTTCCGAAATCTTACAAAACTTTACGGATTCCATTACGATGAGTGTTAAGCCTTCTGAAGCGATCAACAATGGTCCTTGGATGAAATTAAAGTGTAACAGTTTATTTACACTCCACTTTGCTAAATACACTCCCTTTTTCGTGTTTTTGACCGGTTTCTTCCCGAAACATCTTAGAACTTTTGGATTCCACAACGATGGGTGTTAAAAATTTTGAGGTGGTCAAACGAAGGTCGCATGCCGACAAACAATGGTCCCCAGACGAAATTAAGGTGTGACAGTTGCCCCTCTTTACTTATCTTTTATTAGAGATAAAAGGGAAGTAAAGATAAGACACTAATTTCGTTCGAGCTGAATCTTTACCCAATCGGCCACTAGTGCAAATCCAAGCAGTAAAACCCATGAAGGCATGAAGATATTGAACTTTCTTCTTTTCTCGATTAATTCATTTTCATTTTCACTCCCCCTTTTTTTTAAAGCGTACAAACAAAGGACGTCGAGTCCTACAAAGCACAGGGGAAAAGGATATTGAAGTTTTTGAGGTGAAGACATTGTCGTCTTCGAAATGCAAATGAAGACATTGTCGCCTTTTGAAGGCATGCAATGACTGAAGACATTATCGTCTTCGAAATGTAGATGAGGATATTATCGCCTTTGAAGGCATGCAATGACTAAAGACATTGTTGTCTTCGAAATGTAGATGAGGACATTGTCGCCTTTGAAGGCATGCAATGACTGAAGACATTTTTGTCTTTGAAATCTAAATGAGGGTCATTGTCACCTTTTGAAGGCATGCAATGACTGAAGACATTTTCGTCTTTGAAATGTGTGCGGAGATTGTCGCCTCTGAAGGCATGCAATGATTGAAGACATTTTTTCTTTGAAATGTGTATGGATTACCGTATAGGGCATCTCTGCCGAAAGAAATGAGACTTTTTTGTGGTCTCGGCCGGAAGACGCTGACATCTTCGGGAAAGGTGCAGATGACGACGTTAGTCACTGCATGCTACCAGACCCTTGAGTCTGACGGATAACAAACGAGACTTTTTTGGAATCTCGACCGGAAGATGCTAACATCTCTGGAAAAGGTGCAGATGACGACGTTAGTCACTGCATGCTACCGGACCCTTGAGTCTGACAGATAGCAAACGAGACTTTTTTGCAGTCTCGGCCGGAAGACGTTGACATCTCCGGGAAAGGTGTAGATGACGACGTTAATCACTGCATGCTACTGGACCCTTGAGTCTGACGGATAGCAAACGAGACTTTTTCGCAGTCTCGGCCAGAAGATGCTGACATCTCCGGGAAAGGTGCAGATGACGATGTTAGTCATTGCATGCTACTGGACCCTTGAGTCTGACGGATAGCAAACAAGACCTTTTCCAGTCTCAGTCGAAAGACGCTGACATCTCCAGGAAAGATGCAGATGACGACGTTAGTCACTGCATGCTACTAGACTCTTGAGTCTGACGGATAACAAACGAGTGGTGTTTGGGTTACTGTATAGGGCATCTCTGCTTGCCTCTGAACCCACAGGTCATGATAGCAAAAGGTGGGGTGGTCGACAAAAGCGAGGCTTGTGCTCCTACGTATCCTCAATTTGTGATGATGAACTCTGACCTACGTAGTTCTTGAATTTATGAGACTAAAATAGTCTCAGTGTTCTTTTACTAAAATGCTCCTACGTATCAAGTTTTAGGGCTGTGTGACACTAGGGCTCATGATTCATTTTCCCAATTTAAGCCAATCCAGTGTTTCCAAAACATGCTCTTTTATCAATTTATGCATTCGTCCGAGTCCATTTCGGGTGTTCAGAAAATTCCACAGCATTCACCCTTCAGGTTGTAGATACATTTTTTCTCAAAATCCCTTGTGTTTTGATTGGTGACTCTTTCGAAAGAAAAGCTGGAGTCTATTTCTTTTTGAAAGTGTGTTGGCTTTTTTAGTTAACAAATTTTATTTTTATTTTGTTTTTTTTTTTCATGAGGCATTCTGCTACCTAAACATATGCATATTTTTGTGAGGCATTTTGCTACCATACATATTCAAAGTATTTTTTGCTACCTAAACATATACATATTTTGTGTGAGACATCTTTGCTACTTAACATATACATACATATTCAAAGCATTTTTTGCTACCTAAACATATACATATATATTTTTTGTGAGGTATTACTACCTTCTCAATTTGTGCTTGTTTATTTAAGTTCCTAGGATTATGAGCAACTAGGTGTGTTCAACTGTGGCTTAAGAAACATAGGTGAACAAAATAACAAGTCGAAATTTAAAAGGTACTAGGTTGCCTCCAAGTAGCGCTTCTTTAACGTCTTGAGCCGGATGCGGGATGGTGATTTGTTTATCACGGGCCCAGTACCTGCTCGTACCTGTCCCGGTGGTTGGGTGCCTGCTGGTCGGCCAAGTATAGTAGGCAATGCTCTAGCCTTTGAAGATGAGTTGAGGTGGATTCTGGAGGTGGTGGCAGTGCGTCTGCCGCTAGCTGCTGGTCATCCCCAGGCTGCCGTGGTGCCTCGCCCTACGCCTGCCTAGGGGCGCAGTACTTCTTGATGAAAACACGGTTAATAGGGGGCCTGATGACCTTTATGGGGGCGATGGGCACTCCGTAGAACTGACAGAGGCTCGTAATCAGAGCTAGAAACCCTAGGACCCTATTGGACTTCTTCGGGCCCACTGAGTGTCTTGTGGGTGCAATCCCTATAAATAGTAGATGACATCAGAAATTAGTTGAGCCACATGCATACTTACCTATGTTATGATGGCATAAACCAGTCGACTCTTCGGTAGGGGGAGATCAGAGTTGTGGTGATATGCATGATCCGCACTCGTCTCCCTGCAGCGGTCTGAGCGAAATCTTGCCCCGGTATGCATAGTAGCTATGCGATAGCCTCCTCGTCGAAGTTGGAGGCCTGCCTCCTCCTCTGGTTGTGCTCGCACAGTTGGCCTTCCTCCGAGATCAGGGTGTGGCCCAGGAACTGATAAAAGGAAACTACTGGCCCCTCACCCAGGAGCGCAAGTCTAGATTAAGCATTAAGGGCAGGGGACCTTGAGTTATCTAAAGGCACAGATGTACAGCCCTCTGAAAGCGAGGACGTGTAGCCCTCTAAAGGCAGGACGTGTAGTTCTCTGAAGGGGAGGGCGTATAGCCCTCTGAAGGTGAGGACGTGTAGCCCTCTGAAGGCGAGGACGTGTAGTCCTCTGAAGGTGAGGGCGTGTAGCCTTATGAAGGCAAGGACGTGTGGTCCTCTAATGGTGAGGGTGTGTAGCCCTCTGATGGCAAGGGCGTGCAGCCCTCTAATGGCGAGGGCGTGCAGCCCTCTGAAGACAAGAATGTGTAGTCCTCTGAAGGCGAGGATGTGTAGTCCTTTGAAGGTGAGGACATGCAGACCTCTGAAGGGGAGGGCGTGCAGACCTCTAAAGGCGAGGGCGTCTAGACCACTGAAGGCGAGGGCGTGCAGACCTCTAAAGGTGCGGACATGTATCCCTCTAAAGGCGAGAGGGTGCAACCCTCTGAAGGCGAGGACGTGTAGTCCTCTGAAGGCGAGGACGTGCAGCCCCCTGAAGGTGAGGACATGTAGCCCTCTGAAGGTGAGGGCGTGCAACCCTCTGAAGGCAAGGGCGTGTAGCCCTCTGAAGGCGAGGGTGTGCAGCCCTCTTATGGCGAGGACGTGTAGCCCTCTAAAGGTGAGGACGTGCAGCCCTCTGAAGGCGAGGACATTGATGAGTAATTATTTTCTCCTATTTCTTAACCCTTTTTGTTACCAATTTAATTACTGATTAACTCTAATTGTCAAATTTATTATTCAGTTTTATCAATTGGGCCCACTTGACTAATTTGGTGTTTTAATTCAATTTCAGGATAATTATAGCAATTGTGCTGAGCCAAATTGGACTTGAAGAGAGAAGACAATTTTATTAGATTTCGTCTAATTTCATTTTATTGCGTTTTGTTTTTTTGGGCCAAAATAATGTAATCAAGTCCTGTGACTTTGAGTGACCTTTAAAAATAGCACAACCCTGGGATTCAAGATGATTCCATTCTTCAGTAGAGAATACCCAAGCTGAGTGCAGAGAGTTTTAGGGTTTTACGTTTTTAGCTTTGTATTACTGTTCACGTGAATTCATGTTCCATTTTTCCGCTTTCAATTGCAATTTCATTTCTGTTCCTTCTTCTGCTTCTAGTTTCATTTTCGTTTTCTGCTTCTAGTTTCATTTTCATTTTCTACCTTTAGCTTCATTTACGTTTTCTGCCTTTAGCTTCATTTACGCTTTCTGCCTTTAGCTTCATTTACGTTTTCAGATTTTGCTTAACTTATGGAAGACTAAATTTCTAGTGTTGTTTCCCTCTGAGGATGAAGCATAACTCTCTTTGAGGTTCTGTTTTTAATGTTGATCTCCTATTGGTTTTCCCTTCACCAATTAACCCTCATTCATTACTATTAATCTATGCACGCTTCGTGTTCGATTAATAGCCTCTGTGCTTAAGTTACGTTCGTGCTTAATGAACAAGGGGTTAATTGGTGTATGTGTTGCTTAATCACATATTGACAACCCTAAGTTGATTTTCGCTTAGTAAATTAAATTAGGGTTGGATTAAGTAGTTAACTGCTAGGGGTGAAATCCTCAAAAAAACCTAGGATAAGAGAATGACTTCTGAATCAAGAGGAAACAACACGTTTTTAATACTGTTAATTTTCTATTCCAGTCTGCTTGTTCTTTAATTCACAAAACAGACACCCCCAATTGTTATTGTTATAGCAAAGCATATTATGAACATTTGGTTAGTCATTGCTCATTGGGAGACGACCTAGGATCACTTCCTAGTTACTGCAATTTAATGTTTATTTGATTCGGGTACGACCTCGATCAAATTTGGCGCCGTTGCCGGGGAGCAGTGGTCCAAAGGTCCATAATAGCTAGTGATTCGTGCTTTATGTTTAGTTGTTTTTCGTTTAATTCTTTTGTTTAGTGTTTTCATGTTTTGTTAGTGTTATATTAGTGTGTTGTGTTAGTGTGTTGTTATGTTTTATTTGATGTTCTATTTTGCAATTTAGTAGTACCCTTGTTCAGGGCCTCCCCTGTTTCAGTTTTATGTTTTGCTGTGAATAGTGCTTAGAGACGAAATTAGAGACTGATTCTGTCTTACTGTTCACACAACATTACATTAGCGACTGAATTAGCGACGGCTGTTGACAATTTAATTGGCGATTTTTGTTTTGATAGTTAGGGTTGTTATTTTTGACTGAATTTTTGTGTGGTAGGTTATTTTGAGTCATATTTTGTGTGAAAAATACCAGGAACACTTGGTGTGGCTGGATTTGAGAGATTCAAAAAACTTTGAGAACTTGTGTTTAGCAAAACTTCAAACGGCCATAACTTTTGCTCCGGGTATCAGAATGACTATTATTATATATGTATTGGGGGTAGAAAAAAATCTCCCATACTGTGGTGACCTAGCAGAGCTCGGTTGAGGACTCTAACTAGCCAAAATCGCCTGTTTACTAGTTTTTTTTTTCAAGTTTTATTGTTCTATTTTTCTAAACTTTCCTTAGGCAGTTTCCATAGTTAGACTTTGAATTTTTGTCTGAAAATTTTTGTGATATCTTTTCATGATTTTAGGGTGTTGCTTACAAAATTTCAGCTCATTTAGATATCATTTGAGTATAGCTGTAGTTTTAACCCACCTCTTTTGCCTTGTTTCAGAAACACATGAACTGTTGCATATAGTGCATGACTAGAGGCAATCCAGGTGACTTACAACCCTTTGATCATGAAATAGATAGAACATTTCATAGATTAGTTAGGCAGAGTGTGCATCTTGATTACCCTGAACATTTTGTGCCTTTTGAGCATCCTGAGCATTCTGTTACTGGTGAGTCTGAGCATTCTGTTATTGGTAATTTTGAACATCCTGATTTTGAACATTCTGATTTTGAGCATTCTGAAAATATGGCTCAACCTCCACCCTGTGAGAGGACTCTAAGGGAAATGGCTGCACCTGATTTCACTTATGAAAGCTTGTGCATTCAATACCCTGATGAGGATGTCCCATATGTTCTTAAAACTGGACTGATCCCCTTATTGCCCAAGTTTCATGGTCTTGCAGGTGAAGAACCTCATAAACATCTGAAAGAATTCCATATTGTCTGCTCCACCATGAAACCTCTAGATGTCCAAGAAGATCACATCTTTCTGAAGGCCGTCCCTCATTCTTTGGAGGGAGTGGCAAAAGATTTGCTATACTATCTTGCTCGAAGGTCCATTACCTGCTGGGATGACCTAAATAGGGTGTTCTTAGAGAAATTTTTCCCTGCTTCTAGGACCACTGCCATCAGGAAGGATATTTCAGGCATCAGGCAACTCAGTGGAGAAAGCCTATATGAATACTAGGAAAGATTCAAAAAATTATGCGCCAGATGCCCTCACCATCAGATTTCTGAGCAACTTCTTCTCCAATATTTTTATGAAGGACTTAGTAACATGGAGAGAAGTATGATTGATGCTGCTAGTGGTGGAGCCCTTGGAGACATGACCCCTGCTGAAGCCAGGAATTTAATTGAGAAGATGGCTTCCAACTCCCAACAATTTAGTGCCAGAAATGATGCTATTGTCATTAGAGGAGTGCATGAAGTAGCCACAAATTGATCTTCATCAGTTGAAACTAAGAAGCTTAAGGGTAAACTAGATGCCTTGGTTAACCTGGTAACCAAGCTGGCCTTGAATTAGAAATCTGTACCTGTCACAAGATTCTGTGCTTTATGCTCCTCTGCCGACCACCATACGGACCTTTGCCCTTCTATGCAGCAATCTAGAGCAATTGAGCAGCTTGAAGCTTATGCTACAAACATTTACAATAGACCTCCTCAACCTCAGCAGCAAAATGAACCACAACAGAACAATTATGACCTCTCCAGCAACAGATACAATCCTGGATGGAGGAATCACCCTAATCTCATATCCCTCAACAACAACAACAGCAGCCTGCTCATTCCTTCCAAAACGTTGTTGGTCCAAGCAGGCCATATGTTCCTCCTCCTATGCAACAACAGCAGCAACAGCAACAAAGACAACAATCAACTGAGGCCCCTTCTCAACCTTCCTTAGAGGAGTTAGTGAGGCAAATGACAATACAGAATATGCAGTTTCAGCAAGAGACAAGAGCCTCCATTCAGAGTTTGACAAATCAAATGGGGCAGATGGCCACTCAGTTGAACCAAGCTCAGTCCCAAAACTCTGACAAGCTGTCTTCTCAAGCTATGCAGAATCCGAGAAACATAAGTGCCATCACTTTGAGGTCTGGTAAGCAAACTGAAGTGCCTATCCCAGTAGCAGAACCTACACTTGAAAGAGAGAAGGAGATAGATGCACAAAAGAGACAGCCTCCTGACCATGCAGGACCTTCTTCCAGCAATTCTGATGTACGACAACCTCCTATTCCTATTCCATTTCCACCTATAGCAATTCCTAACAAAAAGATGAAAGAGGTAGATAAGGAGATCTTAGAGACTTTCAGGAAGGTAGAAGTGAATATACCTCTGCTGGATGCCCTCAAACAGATTCCAAGATATGCCAAGTTTTTAAAAGAGCTATGCACCCCCAAGAGGAAGCTTAAGGGAAATGAAAGAATTAGCATGGGCAGAAACATGTCCGCATTGATAAGTAAATCTGTTCTTCACATTCCTCAGAAATGTAAAGACCCAGGTACTTTCTGTGTACCTTGCATTATTGGGAACAACAATTTTAAGAATGCCATGCTAGACTTAGGAGCATCGATGAGTGTTATGCCTTTGTCTATTTTCAATTCTTTATCTCTTGGATCTTTGCAATCCACAGATGTGGTAATTCATTTGGCAAATAGAAGTGTTGCTTACCCTGCAGGTTTCATAGAGGATGTACTGGTGAGGGTTGGTGAACTTATTTTCCCTATTGATTTTTATGTTCTTGATATGGAAGAGGGATTCTCCCATGGTTCAGTCCCAATTATTTTAGGCAGGCCATTTATGAAAACAGCCCGAACCAAAATAGATGTTTATGCAGGCACATTGTCTATGGAATTTGGTGATATTGTTGTTCATTTTAACATTCTTGATGCCATGAAACATCCATCTGAAGATCATTCTGTTTTCCGTGCTGAGATACTTGATCAACTTGTTGATGAATATATGTTTGATGTTCTTTCTATGCATGGTAACAAACATCCATTTGAGTCTGATCTACATAATCGTCATCTTTCATGCATTGAATCTGAGGTTGAATTGGATCCTGAATCTGATCTTTATGTTGACAGTAATGTTTAATTTGAGCCTAGTTCTAATTTGTTGGGTGTTGTATCTTTTGATGTTGATTTTGTAGAATCAGAATGCACTAACCCTGTTGCAGGAAATACACATGCTTCTGATTTGCTTTATGAGATGCAGGCTAAAGAACCTTCCTTTTCTCCTACCCTGGTTCCTCCCACTGTTCAGCCATCACCCACACCAGAGTTGAAGCCCCTACCAGAAAACCTCAAGTATGCTTATTTAGAAGACAACGAAAAATTTCCAATAATCATCTCTGCTTCCCTTGCTGCTGAGCAAGAGGACAAGTTGCTGCTAGTGCTCAAGATGCACAAGAAAGCCATTGAATGGACTTTAGCAGACATTCCTGGTATTATCCCCTCTACCTACATGCATAGAATACTTTTAGAGGATGGAGTTAAGCCAGTGAGGCAACCACAGCGGCGACTCAACCCCATCATTCTAGACGTGGTAAAAAAGGAAGTGACCAAGCTCTTACAAGCCGGAATCATTTACCCCATTTCTGACAGCCAGTGGGTGAGTCCAGTCTAAGTGGTTCCTAAGAAGATAGGCCTCACAATAATAAAAATGAGTGGGATGAGCTTATCCCCACAAGAGAGCAGAACAGCTGGAGAGTCTGCATTGAATATAGGAGGCTGAATTCTAGATACATTTGTTCATGTATTCTTGTCATTCTTAGCCTATCTTTTGAATTTTGAGTCTAATTCATGCATGTTATTTAATTCATAACATGTTCTAAATCAATTCCTAGAAGTAGTCTTGTTGTTGAACTCTTTTTTGTTTTCTAAGTTTCCTTCATGATGCCTATGATAAAGTTGAGTTGTGGTGCTGAGTTGTGGCAGAATTTGTGAATCAAATAAGTCTTAAGCTCTCTTGAATTGTGTTATGCAAGATAATTGAGCATAAGCAAACACAAATTGTAACTATCCAAGCCTTAAGCAACATAAACACTACTCTTGATTTCTAGGTTGAAATCGCTGGTGCTGGCAGCTTGAACATACGAAATTGTATAAATTACTGGGAATTGGTCACTACAATTTTTGAGCTGAAATTTTTACTGAATTTTCCAGACATCTGGACCAAAATTATAAAAAAAGAACCAAGCGATTTGGATTAAAGGAAAAAATAAGAAAAATCACACAAGTTGGAAGAAAAATCAGTGTCCAAGAAAAAAAGGTGAAAGGAAAGTGTGCTTGTTGTTTTGGCTCAAACTTTGTTCTATAGTTGGTGCCTATTTTATACCAATCCTAGTTCTGAAATTTCAATTGAAAATTATTGTGAAAACAAGTGCCAAAGCTAGAGGTTTCTTGAGTCTTTTTTTTAGAGTTTTTCTACTCTACTCTAGAGCCATTCTAGGTTTCTCTTTGAGTCCTAACTTGCTTTTTTGTGCTTTTCATTGATTTAATTGTTGAATAATCCTTGAAAATTTGTCTTGTTTAAACTCTATTGGTTTAGCTTTCATTTCATTTTTTGTTGTCTTTGGTTATTGCTTGTCTCTTTGTTTCCTTGCTTGTGAGTTGCCGTATAGGGAATTGGGAAGGAGGATTGGTGCCATATCTTGAAGAATTTGAGTCAAGAAGCAAGGGGCCAACCACCTTAAGAGCTATTGGAATATGAAGCACTCCAAATTGAGTGAAACACTAAAGAGAGAATAGCCACCACAATTGAGGACTTTTTTTCTTTGTAATTTTGTAATTGGCAATTTGCTTTGCTTTCAAATTTTGTAACAAAAAGGCCTTTCATTGGAAGTAAGTTGGGAGCCTCCGCTAGGTCACCCTACTTCCATTTTGTGTAATAATTTTAGGCAATTTTCCCTTAGGATAGTGAGTGTTTTGTTGGGAACCTTAAATGAGGTCATCCGAACACTCTTAGGATCCGCCTAGTTTGCATTTCTTGCACTTTAATTTCTTGCTTACTTTCATAGCTTATTTCCTTTACCCTCCATTGTCAAACCGCCTAGATAGGTTGCCTTTTACCAATTAGTTTTGACCTTATCTTTCACACCTCTTTTAGTGTTTATTTTGGCTAGTTTCAACCATAGTTTCTTTTACCTTTTGTTTTCAAACCCCCAACAAGAAAGAACCATAACTTAGGAACCAACATGAGTCTTCATTTTTCATCTAGTGTTAATGGTGAAGGTTCTACTCCTAAGGACTCCTTGTATAATATATTAGATGAGTTGAGATCCCTTAAGTTGTGGAAAGAAAAAGAAGAGAGAAAAGAAAAAGGTAAAAAAGGAGTGGAAGAAATAAGTCAAGATGAAAGAAAGAAAATAAGAGAAGAAGAAAGAAGTAAAATAATGAAAGAAATGAAAAGAGAAAACCATGCCTCCTATAGTAGTCATAACTCTTGCAAGAGCCTAAGTGAAGAACTTTGTGACTATTATGAAGGAAGGCATAGGTCACATCTTAGACCTCACTCCCATAGGAGAGAAAATGAAAGAAAGCCTCAAGAGGCTAACATTAACCTCCCATACTTCCATGGGAAGGACAATGTAGAGGCTAACTTAGATTGGGAAATAAGGGTAGACCAAAAACTTAAAGGAAAGTCTACTTTAAAATCTTATGGCTCTCACTCTTATCCAAAGAAAGACCAAGGTATAGGCATCTTAGGGGCTGCACCATCTAAGCCCAAAGATGATAAGGGGAAGACAATAGAAAAGCAACCCCCTAAGGCTAGTATGCAAGAGAAGACTAGCTCTATAAATTGCTTTAAATGTCTTGGAAGAGGACACATTACTTCTCAATGCCCCACCAAGAAAAACATGATTATGAGGGGCCAAAAAATTCATAGTAGCCAAGATGAGGCTACTATTTCACCTTCCTCTAGTGAACGTGAAGAAGCAAAAGGGGAAGAATCTAGTGAAGAAATCTACCCCCAAAAAGAAGGACAACTAAGAAGGAAAGTGTTAAGGAATTTACCATTAATGGTTAAGGAGGAGTGTAAGGAGGTAAGTGTCTCCTCCAAGAGGTTAGCTAAGAAGGAAAGTCATTTTACAATAAAGACAAACATTAAAGAAACTTCTCCTCTTGGACAACCTCCACATTTTCTCATTTGTAAAAAGACACTAGTTAGCATTGCCACACCTCTTGGGCTTGAGTTTATTCCTCAAGTAAAGGAGCTGTTGGATGAGGGTTTGGTTCGCAAGAGCTTAAATCCTTGTGCTTTGTTGGTGCCTAAAATAGGTATTATTAGGCACCAAATCCCTATCATAGGTGGTATGATGAATGTGTTGAGTGGTGCAACACTCTTTTGTAAAATCACTCATGCACCCAACATCTTCATGATTTGTGTACATAGGAACTCATTAGGTAGGTTTGTTCTTATTTTTTGTTTCAATGCAAACCTAGGTGCTCATGTGGGACACCTTAGGTTTGTCGTAAATTTTTGTAGGAATAATCAACATGAAAATAAATAAAAAGGTATGTTTTATTCCATTACTTTCCTTAACTTTTTAAATAGTGATCAAGGGCTTCCCATGGACCCTAAGAGAATAAAGGTCATTCCTGAGTGGCCTACTCCACCAAGTATAAGGGAAATTTGGGGCTTAAATATCTTAACGAACTTTTACAAAAGGTTTGTCCCATATTTTTCTATACTTGTAGCACCACTCATTGAGTTGGTGAGGAACTATATTCTCTCATGGGAAGATGGCCAAGAAAGGGGTTTTCAGTGCTTATCGTACTCTAACATACCCAACATCACTAATACATATGTTTTTATTCTTTTTCTAGGTGTTGAGGAAAGAATCCATGAGCTTCAAGAACCTCTGGATTTGAGGTCAAATCCTTTTCAAGGGGGAGGGAATGATGCAATCCTACCCCCCAAGGGCATTGGATAGAAGACTCCAAGAAGATTGGGCCAAACATGCAAGAGAAGGCCCTAAGGTTCTCATGAGCCTTAGGGTAGATTTCGGGCCCATGGGCTAAGTATGAGCCCACTTATCTTTGTACATATTAGATTAAGGTTTCATTAATTTTGGGCCTTGTATTTAGGGCTCCATAATGTAGGTAGGGTACCCTAGAAATATAGGATTTTCCAGCCCTTGTATTTTAGGGCACCTAGACTAGTTTTTGTATTAGGGGTAGTTTTGTAATTTCACATGCACTAAGTGAATATTTTATGTGTGTGGTTGGAAATAAATTTAATTGAATTGGTAGAAGCCCAATCCAATTAAATTTTAGAGGGGGAGGTGAGCATTTGCATACTACACCCCATTGCCACATCATATAGTCACACTTTGCGCATGTCCTTCATGCTTTACATGCCTCATGAGACCTAAGCACACTTAGTGGAGAATCTTGGAATTGATCTTGGATTAGTGGGCTGAACCATAACTAAAATTCACTAATCATAATTAGTGAAATTTTGGCTCCTAAGTTTGGCTCCACAAATTCAATTTCAAATTCAAGTGAAATTTGAATTGAAATTCAAATTTTCCTCCAATTTTGTGTGACACTTAGGCTATAAATAGAGGTCATGTGTGTGCATTTTTTTTAACTTTGATCATTTGAATATTAAACTTCACATTTCAAAGCTCATTTAGAGCACAAAATTTCGTGCTCTTCTCTTCCTCTCCCTTCATTCATCTCCTTCTTCCTCCAAGCTCTTATCCATGGCCTCCTATGGTGGTGAGCTTCTTCTAGACTCATCTTCTCCTTGAAGTGGCGTTTCCTCTCTCTCTTCCTTTCTTCATTCCGCTACCATTCATCTTCCAAGAAGCAAAGGAATCCATTGATGAAGAAGACGTATTGTCGGAAGATGGGGGCATACGCAAAAGATGAGAAATTGCTGATACATTCCTTACAAGAAAGTCTTACTGGGGTAGCTGTTATCTGGTACACTAGCTTGGAACCTCCCCGAGTCCATTCTTGGAAGGAACTAATGGTTGCCTTCGTTAGGCAGGGTCAGTATAATGGCTTCGAACAGGATGCAACTATAGAACATGTGCAAAAAGGGGGCACAAATCTTTCAAAGAATATGCCCAAAGGTGGAGGGATCTGGCAGCCCAAGTGTTTCCCTCAATGGCGAAGAAAGAAATAATAACAATGATAGTAGACATATTACTAGTGTTCTATTATGGAAAATGGTGGGTTACACGCCTTCAAGTTTTGCGGATTTGGTCTTCGCTGGCGAAATGATCAAAGTGGGTCTAAAAAGAGGCAAATTTGATCATCATGCTTTGATACATGCAAAAAAAAAAACTGGGGCAAATGAAGAGGATGAGAATGAGGGAGAAACCCATGCTGTGGCTGCCATTCCTATATGGCCAAGTTTCCCACCAACCCAACAATGTCATTACTCAGCCAATAACAACCCATCTCCTTACCCACCACCCAGTTATCCACAAAGGCCATCCCTAAATCAAACCACAAAACCCACCTACCACACGACCAATGCTAAACACCACCTTTAGCACAAACCAAAACACTAACCAAGAAATGAGTTTTGCAGCGAAAAAAACCCTGTAGAATTCACCCCAATTCCGGTGTCCCATGTTGACTTGCTCCCATATCCACTCGATAATGCAATGGTAGCCATAACCCCTGCTAGGTTTCCTCAACCTCCATTTTTTCGAGGATACGACTCGAACGCAACGTGTGCTTGTCATGGAGAAGCCCCGAGGCATTCCATTGAGCACTGTATGACCTCAAAGCGTAAGGTGCAAGGTCCAATTGATGCAGGCTGGCTGAAATTTGAGGAGAATCGCGTGTAAATCCAAACATTGGCAAGCGACACCACACATGGGGCAATTTTGAAAGCTGTTGTTAGATGTCTCTAATGACTCATCAGGATTTTCAAGTTTATGCCACAGTTACAACGCTAAATAAATGGATAAATTTGACATCTTTGTCCCTCATCCTCTCGTAATTACATTTTTGCTTCCACTGGAATTTGGGTGCAAGCCATTGGGTTGTTTGCTCGAGCGACATGCGCTCCTGAGTGCTAACTTCCAAGACCGTTCAATCAGAAATTACTCATCTTGCACGTTGGTGGGGGTGCCGTAAAACAACGAGTAAATTTCAAAACAAATAAGTTTCAAAATAAAAAAAATGTTCAAAAAGAAAAAGAAAAAAAAAGCATTTGATTGACTGTGTTTTCAAGATGTTCATGTGACCTCATTTTATCATTCCGGAAAGTTTGTCTTTTTAGAGAGAAGTGAGTTATCAAGAATAGGATGTGGGACAAATGGCCTCAGTTATCTTAAGAGGAGGGGGTTGAATTAAGATACAAAGACTATTCCCCAATTAAACTTTCACTCTCTCTTTTTGGATTAACAATGCATCCTTAACATGAATTACTCAAAAGACAATTCAAAATAAACTTCTTTAAAGCAAAAGATAAATAGCAATAAATAAAAGAAGTTTAAGGGAAGAGAGGAATGCAAACTTGATTTATATTGGTTCGGCCCCTTCCTGTGCCTACGTCCAGTCCTCAAGCGATCCACTTGAGATTTTCCACTCTCTTTGTAAAACTCCTTCTACAAAGTCTGAACCACACAGGGACAACCCTTCCCTTGTGTTCAAGAATCCTCTACAACAAGAGACCACGGTCTCTTAATCCCTATTCAGAAATAAGAAGAAGAGAAGAAGAAATCTCTCTTAAAAGAGAGATTGTACAATAAAGATCAATCAAAATTCCTTATTGAATATAAAAGTGGTTGACCAAGGAATCTATTTGAGAAGATAAGACATTTCAGTTCAGAAAAACTCTCTTAATCTTCTGAGAGGATAAAACTTTTTGGGCAATGAAAACTCTCTTTAAATTCGTGTTTCCGAGTCACATATAAATAGACCCTTGATGGCCATTCATAAACCATTTGAATAGATGTGACTCTTGGAAATTATTTTATGAAAATCTCCTCTGGTAATCGATTACAGGCTTTAAAATTTGAATTAAAACGCTCAATAAACTGCTGGTAATCAATTACCATCCATGTGTAATCAATTACACATTATAAATTTTGAATTCAAATTTCTAGTGACTGTTATAAACATTTTTCAGCTGTTGGTAATCGATTACCAGAGAGTAAATCTCAATTTAAAATGATTTAGATAGAATTCTTTGGCCAAACCTTTTGCTTTTTCAATTTGGAAACTTCTTCCTAAGATTCTAGAGATCAACTTGATCATATATCTTGATTTTCGTGGATTCTTGGATTCTTGTCTTGAATAAAACTTAGAAGCACTTGATCCTTTGGCATCATCAAAACATCAAAACATCTTGCTTCTACATAGGAGTCATTTGACTTAATCCATCAACTGAAAAAATCCTTCAACTATTTCTCGAATCAACTGCTTCTTTCATTCTTCCTCACTATGAGGTTGTGAAAACAAGACAACGATTGGTACCTCAAAGCCTTACACTGGGGCAATGAGGGGCACTGTGCATGAACCTCAAGCGAACCTAGGGGCAGATCAAAAGTTCTCACCCGTCGATGTTTTTAAACAAAAAAAGGGGGGGGGGGGGACAAACCCTGGCATTTCAATGGATTGATTAAACGTCAAACGGCTCCATCGCCGTCACTCCAAAATGGTCAAGTGACTAAATCAAACAGAACATACACTCTGAGGGAGTTCCCGGAGAGATTTGCAAAAGATAGGATAAGGTTGCATGAATTATCACCTCTTTCAAAAGGACAGTCAATCTGTGTTTTCCAAAAAAAAAATTAAATCAAAATCAAAATCACAAAATAGGGAAAGAATGTCATGAACATTGTACAACTTTCCATTACATTACATTTTTTCGTATGAGGTCCGCATTAACCAAATTTCACGACAAAGGTTGCATGCATCTGCATCCCTAAAAATCATGTTAACTGCATAGATTTCCTACATCTAATGTCCAATCTTTTGAATTTGGGATGATTGGCCCTCTCGATGAGTCAATCTCTTGCTTTCGCATAAGGGTGGACCCTTGGGTACACGCCCTCACCTTCAGAGGGCTACACGCCTTCGCCTTCGTAGGACTAGACATCCTCAAATTCAGAGGACTGCACGTCCTCGCCATCAGAGGACTGCACATCCTCGCCTTTAAAGGGCTATATCCCCTCGCCTTCAGAGGGCTACACGCCCTCGCCTTAAGAGGGATGCACGACCTCGCCTTCAGAGGACTACACGTCCTCGCCGTCAGAGGACTATACGTCCTCACCTTCAGAGGACTACACGTCCTCACCTTCAGAGGGCTTCACGCCCTCGCCTTCAGAGAACTACACGTCCTCTCCGTCAGAGGACTATATGTCCTCACCTTCAAAGGACTACACGTCCTCACCTTCAGAGGGCTTCACGCCCTCACCTTCAGAGGACTACACGTCCTCCACTTTAGAGGACTACACGTCCTCCACTTTAGAGGACTACACGTCCTCCACATCAGAGGGCTACACACTCTCGCCTTCAGTGGACTCCACATCCACACCTTAAGAGAATTCAAGGTCCTTTGCCCTTAAATGCTTAACTGAGACTTGCACTTCCGGTTAAGGGGCCAGTAGTTTCCTTTTATTAGTTCCTGGGCCACCCCCTGATCCTGGAAGAGGGCCAACTATGCAAGTACAACCAGAGGAGGAGGCTATCGTGCAGCTACTATGCATACCGGGGCAAGATTTCACCCGTGCTGCTACAAAGAGGCGAGTGCGGATCATCCGCGCCAATGACCACTCTCGGACAGATATAGATGACGTTGCTACTTAGCAACATTCTGCCCAACGAACGCAATGCCGATCTCCCCCCGTGGAAGTATCAGTTGGTCTGTGTCGTTCTGACATAGGTAAGTATGCATATGGTTCAACTGATTTCTGATACCATCTATTGTTTGCAGGAATCGCACCCACAAAGACACCCAGTGGACCCGGAGAAGTCCAACAGGGCCCTGGGGTTTCCAGCTCTGGTTACAGGCCTCTGTTAGTCCTACAGGGTGCCCGTTCCCCCCGACAAGGTCACGCCATCATGACATAGGTAAGTATGCACATCGCTCAACTAATTTCTGATGTCATCTATTGTTTGCAGGGATCGCGCCCGCAAGACACCCAGTGGACCCGAAGAAGTCCAACAGGGTCTTGGGGTTTCCAGCTCTAGTTACGGGCCTCTGTTAGCCCTACAGGGTGGTCGTTCCCCCCAGCAAGGTCACGCCATCATGCCATAGGTAAGTATACACATCGCTCAACTGATTTCAGATGTCATCTATTGTTTGCAGGGATCGTGCTCGCAAGACACCCAGTGGACCCGAAGAAGTCCAACAGGGTCTTGGAGTTTTCAGCTCTGGTTACGGGCCTCTGTTAGCCCTACAGGGTGGTCGTTCCCCCCAGCAAGGTCACGCCATCATGACATAGGTAAGTATGCACATCGCTCAATTGATTTCTGAAGTCATCTATTGTTTGCAGGGATCGCGCCTGTAAGACACCCAGTGGACCCGAAAAAGTCCAACAGGGTCTTGGGGTTTCCAACTCTGATTACGGGCCTATGTCAGTTCCACAGAGTGCCCGTCGCCCCCAACAAGGTCATTAGGCCCCCCATTAACCGGGCTTTCATCAAGAAGTACTGCGCCCCCAGGCAGGCGTAGGGCAAGACACCACAGTAACCTGGGGATGGCTGGCAGCGGGCAACAGACGCACCGTTGCCACCTCCAAAGCCCCTCAGCTCATCCACAAAAAAGTTAGTGCGTTGCCTACGACCCATGGTCGACCAGCAGGCGACCAAGTCCAAAGCCAAAGATAAGCAAAGTACTAGGTTCGTGGCCGACAAGTCATCAAGCGTCCAGCTCAAGACGTTAAAGAAGCGCTGCTAGGAGGCAACCTAGTACCTTTTAAATTTCTGCTTGTTATTTGATCACCTTTTGTTTCTCAAGTCATAGTAGGACACACCTAGTTGCTCATGATCCTAGGAATTTAAATAAAACGAGCACAAGCTCGGAAGGTAGTCATACCTCACAAAATATATATATGTATGTTTAGGTAGCAAGATACCTTAGATATGCATGTATATAGCAAAAATACCTCAAAATATATATGTGTGTGTTTAGGTAGCAAGATACCCTGGATATGCATGTATGTAGCAAAAAGATACCTCACAATATATATATATATATATATATATATATATACATATATATATATATATGTATGTATGTATGTATGTATGTTTAGGTAGCAAGATACCTTGGATATGCATGTATATAGCAAAAATATCTCACAAAGCATATATATGTATGTTTAGGTAGCAAGATACCTTGGACATGCATCTATATAGCAAAAATACAACACAAAAATATACATATGTTTAGGTAGCAAAATACCTCATGAAAAAAAAGGAAAAAACAAAAACAAACAAGAAAAAGAAATAAACAAATGATAAAAAGAAAAAAAAGAGAAAAAAGAAAAATAAGTTGTCTAACTGAAAAACCAACATGCTTTTGAAAAGAGATGACTTCCAGCTTTTCTTTGAAAAAATTTCACTGATCATAACCAGTTTTTAAAAAATGTGTATACACCTGAAGAGTGAATGCTGTGAAAATTTTCCCGAACACCCAAAACGGACTCGGATGAATGCACAAATTGATAAAAGAACATATTTTGGAAACACTGGGTCGACTTAAATAGGAAAAATGTTCATCTAGATCTTATCTTATCTAGATTTTATTTTATTTATAAGCTTTTCTCTCTCTCTCTCTCTCTCTCTCTCTCTCTCTTTTCGTTTTTAGTTTTAGGCTTCTCTCTCTCTCTTTTCGTTTTTAGTTTCGTTTTGTTGAGAAGGAATAAATTTAAGTTTTGCGATTCCAGTTTTTACTATTCACGTAGCAATAAAATTTCATTTGCTGCTTCAATCTGCAATTTCATTCTTTACTGATTAATGGAAGGCTAAGTCTCCAACGTTGTTTTCTCTTGAGGATCAAGCACAACTCTCTTTGAGGTTCTATTATTACTATTAAATTCTGATCAGTTTCTCCTCTTCACTAATTATTCTGTATTCGTTGCTATTGATCAATGCATGCTTAGTGCTTGATTAATTGTCTCTACGCTTAATTTACGTTCATGCTTAATGATCGTTCATGATTAATTGGTGTATGTGTTGCTTAATCACATAATGAATGCCTTATGTTAAATTTCGCTTAGTAATTTAATTTAGGGTTGGATTAAGTGGTTGAACTGATAAAGGATAATTTCTCATAACTTAGGATAAGAGACTTGCTTGTGAATCAAGGGAAAACAATGTGTTTTAATTCTGATATTTTTTTAATTAAAATTTGCTCGCTGTTTAATTAACAAAAGCAAACAACCCCCCCCCCCCCCCAATTTGTTACTGTTTTCTTACTATCTGTTATGAACGTTTGGTTGACCATTGCTCGTTGGGAGACGACCTAGGATCACTTCCTAGATACTGCATTTTTAATGTTTATTTGATTTGGGTACGGCCTCGATCAAATTTGATCTCCTTTTCCACTTCTTCCATCTTTTTGTTTGGAATTGCTCTAGGTGGGAATGGAAGAGGGATATGAGGCTGCGGTAAGTCAGAATCACAAGAGGAGGGTCCACCTGCATGAAATTTTTTGTTAGGAAGGTTTCTCTTTTGTGCAACTTTCTCATCCTCTTTTTCAGGTGTAGAATGAAGCTTGACAGGTTCAGGTGCAGGTGCTGCTACTGGTGGAGGCACTTGAATTTGGTTGCCAGACCTCAAGGTGATGGCACTCACATTTTTCGGATTCTGCACAGTTTGTGAAGGCAATTTGTCAGAATTCTGGGACTGAGCTTGGTTCATCTGAGTAGCCATCTGCCCCATCTGATTTGTCAGACTCTGAATAGAAGCTCTTGTCTCTTGCTGAAATTGCATATTCTGGATGGTCATTTGCCTCACTAACTCTTCTAAGGAAGGTTGAGGAGGGGCCTTAGTTGCTTGTTGTCTTTGTTGTTGTTGCTACTGCTGCTACTGTAATGGAGGAGGAACATATGGCTTGCTTGGACCAGCAACATTTTGGAAAGGAGGGGCAGGCTGTTGTTGTTGTGGAGGACTTGTCCATCTCAAATGTGGATGATTCCTCCAACCTGGATTGTATCTGTTGCTTGAAAGATCATAATTATTTTGCTATTGTTGGTTTTGCTGCTGAGGGGGTCTATTATAAATGTTTGCAACATAAGCTTCAGGTTGCTCATTGACTCCAGATTGCTGCAAAGAAGGACAAAGATTTGTATGGTGATCTGCAGAAGAACATAGACCACAGACTCTTGCAACAGGTGTAGATTTCTGATTCATGGCAAGCTGAGTTACTAGGTTGACCAAGGCATCAAGTTTTCCTTCAAGCTTTTTATTTTCAGTAGATGAAGATGAATCCGTGGCCACCTCATGGACTCCTCTAAGAACAATAGCATCATTTCTTGCACTGAATTGTTGGGAGTTGGAAGCCATCTTCTCAATCAAATTCCTAGCCTTAGCAGGGGTCATATCACCAAGAGATCCACCACTGGCAGCATCAATCATACTCCTCTCTATGTTGCTAAGTCCCTCATAGAAATATTGAAGAAGAAGTTGCTCAGAAATCTAGTGGTGAGGGCAGCTTGCACACAATTTCTTGAATCTTTCCTAGTACTCATACAAGGTTTCTCCACTAAGTTTCCTGATGCCTGAGATGTCTTTTCTGATGGCAGTGGTCCTAGATGTAGGGAAGAATTTCTCCAAGAACACCTTCTTAAGGTCATCCCAGCTGAAAATAGGCCTGGGAGCAAGGTAGTATAGCCAATCTTTTGCCACTCCCTCCAGAGAATGAGGAAAAGCCTTTAGAAAGATATGATCTTCTTGGACATTCGGGGGCTTCATGGTGCAACAAACAATATGGAACTTCTTAAGATGCTTATGAGGATCTTCACCTGCAAGACCATGAAACTTGGGCAACAAATGTATTAGTCTAGTCTTGAGAACATATGGAACACCCTCATCAGGGTATTGAATACACAAGCTTTCATAAGTGAAATCAGGTGCAACCATCTCCCTAAGAGTCCTCTCACGAGGTAGAGGTTGAGCCATGTTCTCGGTATGAAAATTAGTAGCGGAATGCTCAAAATCAGAATATTCAGAATCACCCTCAATAGAATGCTCACAATGCACAGAATAACCAGGATGCACATTATGCCTAACTAATCTATGAAAGGTTCTATCTATTTCAGGATCAAAGGGTTGTAAATCACCTGGATTGCCCCTAGTCATGCACTATATGCAGCAAATACTGTGTTTCTCAATAAGCACCTAACAAGGGGGTAAAACTACAGCTATACTCAAACGATATCAAAATGAGCTGAAATTTTGTGAGGAACACCCTAAAATCATGAAAAGATAGCACAAAAATTTTCAGACAAAAATTCAAAGTCTAACTATGGAAAACTGCCTAAGGAAAGTTTAGAAAAATAGAACAATAAAACTTGAAAAATAAAAAAAAACTAGTAAACAGGCGATTTTGAAAAATAGAGCAAAAGTTATGGCCGTTTGAAGTTTTGCTAAACACAAGTTCTCAAATTTTTTTTTGAATCTCTCATATCCAGCCACAACAAGTGTTCCTGGTATTTTTCACACAAAATATGAGTCAAAAGAACCTACCACACAAAAATTCAGCCAAAAATAACAAACCTAACTATCAAAACAAAAATCGCCAATTAAATTGTCAACAGCCGTCGCTAATGTAATGCTGTGTGAACAGTAACACAAAATTAGTCTCTAATTCCGTCGCTAAGCACCATTCACAGCAAAACATAAAACTGAAACAAGAGAAGCGCTGAACAAGGGGTACTACTAAATTGCAAAACAGAACATCAAATAAAACAGAACAACACACTAACACAATATACTAACACAACACGAATACACTAAACAAAAGAATTAAACGTAAAACAACTAAACATAAAGCACGAATCACTAGCTATTATGAACCTTTGGACCACTGTTCCCCGGTAACGGCACCAAATTTGATCGAGGCCGTACCCGAATCAAATAAACATTAAAAAGGCAGTATCTAGGAAGTGATCCTAGGTCGTCTCCCAACGAGCAATGGTCAACCTTAATGTTCATATCAGATAGTAAGAAAACAGTAACGAATTGGGGGGGGGGGGTTGTTTGTTTTTGTAAATTAAACAGCGAGCAAATTTTAATTAAAAAAATATCAAAATTAAAACACGTTGTTTCCCCTTGATTCACAAGCAAGTCTCTTATCCTAGGTTACGAGAAATTATCCTTTATCAATTCAACCACTTAATCCAACCCTAAATTAAATTTCTAAGCAAAATTTAACATACGGCATTCATTATGTGATTGAGCAACACATACACCAATTAATCATGAACGATCATTATGCATGAACGTAAATTAAGCACAGAGACAATTAATCAAGCACTAAGCATGCATGGATCAATAGCAACGAATACAGAATAATTGGTGAAGAGGAGAAATTGATCAAAATTTAATAGTAATAATAGAACCTCAAAGAGAGTTGTGCTTGATCCTCAAGAGAAAACAACGCTGAAGACTTAGCCTTCCATTAATCAGTAAAGAACGAATTTGCAGATTGAAGTAGCAAATGAAATTTTATTGCTATGTGAATAGTAAAAACTGGAATCGCAAAACTTAAATTTATTCCTTTTCAACAAAACGAAACTAAAAACGAAAGGAGAGAGAGAAGCCTATAAATAAAATAAAATCTAGATAAGATAAGATAAGATCTAGATGAAATAATATCTAGATGAGATCAAATCTAGATATGATAAGATAAAATCTAGATAAAATAATATCTAGATGAGATCAAATCTAGATAAGATAAGATTTGGTAGAATAAAATTGTCTGCTCTCTTCAAGTCCAAGCCCAATTCCGGATTCAAGCCCAATTGCTTATAATTCTCCTGAAATTAAATTAAAAACACAAAATTAGTCCTGTAGGTCCAATTGATAAAACTGCATAATTAAATTGACAGTTAAGGCTAATCAGTAATTAAAATAGTGACAAAAAGGGTTAAGAAATAGGAGAAAATGATGACACATCAGCGCACAGACATGCTTAGCCTTATTCGAAGGAAAGCTTACATAAGCAAAGTGGCGCTTAGCCATATAGGTCATGCTTAACGCTGAACAAAAATTCTCAAAATCTTAATGTTTAAACACTTGCGCCACTTAGCGCACAGACACGCTAATGTGCCATCATTTTCTTCTATTTTCTAAACCCTTTTTGCACCATTTTAATTACTGATTGGTCTTAATTGTCAATTAATCAGGCAATTTTATTATTTGGGCTCATTTAGCTAATTTGATGTTTTTAATCTAATTTCAGGAATTAATGAAACATTGGGCTTAATCCGGATTTTAGTTAATTTCTAATTAGGAAATTTCGCAATTTTATTTTATGTTGTTCAGTGTTTATTTCGTTTTGGGCCAGAGTATTGTAATAGGGCCCAGTGACTTTGAGTGACTCTTTTTAAATAGCAGCCTTGGGATTCGTGCAAGGCATTATGTTATGCTATTTTCATTATTCAGAGCTTTGGTTTTAGGTTTTCACATTTTTCTGTTCCCTTGTTACGGTTTTCGTTCTTAATGCAAATTTCCGTTTTCTGCTTCTAATTACGAGTTCATTCTTGCTTCTTCTTCTACTTTCATTTACGTTTCTGTCTCATTTACGTTTCTGTTCATTTACGTTTCTGCTTCATGTTTCATTTGCGTTTTCTGTTTGAATCCATGGAAGGCTAGATTTTCTGGTGTTGTTTCCTTTTGAGGACGAAGCCCAACTCTCTTTGAGGTTTCACTTGTAATGTGGTTTCCTGGCAGTTTTCCCTTCACCAGTTATTCCAATTTCGTGAACATCAATCAGTGCACGCTTTGTGTTCGATTAATTGCCTCTGAGCCTAACTTGTGTTCATGCTTAATGGACGAAGGGCTAACTGGTGTATGTGGTGCCTAATCACGTATTGAAAACCCTAAGTTGATTTTCGCTTAGTAAATTGAAATAGGGTTGGATTAAGTGGTTGACTGTTAGGGACGAATTCTCCATAACCCAGGATAAGAGAATGGCTTCTGAATCAGAGGAAACAACCCGTTTTTAATATTAGTAGTTTCGTATTCCAGTTTACTTGTTCTGCTCTTTAATTTCCAAACAACCAACCCCCCCCCCCCCAACGTTACTGTTACTGCAAGTATATTATGAACATTTGGTTTGTCACTGCTCGTTGGGAAACGACCTAGGATCACTTCCTAGTTACTGCATTTTCATGTTTATTTGATTCGAGTACGGCCTCGATCACACGCTTAGCGGGCTCATCACTTACGTTCATTAGTAGGGATGAACACGCTTAGCGCAACATGGTCCGCTTAGCGCGTTCATCTGGAAATCCAAAATTTTGACAGTTGCAATGAACAGGCTAAGCGCATAGGCGCGCTTAGTGCGTTCATCGCGATTTCCAGACAAAACCACAGGGGTATTCACCCCTTTCAGCCACATTGCCCCTAATGGGCTTCTAAATTACCTAAAATCCTACATTGACTAACCCGAAAACTAATAACCTTAACCTAACATCATACAACTATGAAAACAAGAAATCATTTATCCTAAGGTTTGAAGAATGAAAAATAAAAAAATAGAAATGTGCTAACTTACTTGGATTGTTCTTGAAATGAAGCAATGAAGATGCAGGCAAGCAATACACACGCAGTAGAAAGTACACAAGTGCTTAAGGTTAGGAAGGTGTAGAGGTTTGGGTGCAAAGGTAACACCCAAAGGGCCTCTGAGCTTAGCGTGCCAACATGACATTTGAGTTTAAAACCCAAGCGCTTAGCCTAGCCTCGCGCTAAGCCCAACTCTAAGTTGTAAAGTCCCGTAAGCATCTGGGGCTTAGCGCGGCAGGCTGCGCTTAGCGCTTTCTATAACACAAATTTTTTTTCTGCAATATGCATTTAGCCTGAGATGTGAGGCTTAGCATACCATCAAGCATCAACTTATAGAGAGTAGTTCAGGATTAGTGCAACAAGCGCACTTCCAAGAATTCAAAACCCATAAGAGATTTGTGCTTAGCGCTTCCTGGCCCGCTAACCTAGGTTAAAAACTCAAGTTACAAAATTAATCTTTGGCTTAGCGCAGGATAGCACCCTTAGCGCTGCTACAAAGAAATTTTTCTAGAGAAGAAGTGACACTTAGCGCATCATCCACGCTAAGCCCACTGATTAAGGTTCAATTACTATGAAGATATTGGGCTTAGCGCAGTGATGTGCGCTTAGCTGAACTATTCAGCCAACCAATCAGGGGTCTCTGTGCTTAGCGTGTGAAGATTGAGTGCTTAGTGCAAGGTCTGCGCTTAGCGGATAGACAATTGTAAAAATTTTCTAAGTCTTTTTCTGTCTATCTCTTCACACAAGCGTAAAACCCCTTGTTCATTACTAAACAAGCTGAAAATAATCACAATCACAAGCAAGATATCCTAACTACATGCAAGAGATAAGAATGAAAAATAGGAAAGGGAAAGAAAAGCTGGGTTGCCTCCCAGTAAGCGCTCTTTTAACGTCACTAGCTTGACACATCGTCCTATTATCCAGGATCCAAGAGAGTTACTACTTCAAGGACCTTCTTCTCAGGTCTCTTTTCCTCCATCACATGCACTTTAAAACAAACATTTTGGCTAGGTGAATTGATACAATCCTACCCCGCAAGGGCATTGGATAGAAGACTTCAAGTAGATTGGGCCTGAGATGCAAGAGAAGGCCCTAGGGTTCTCATGAGCCTTAGGGTAGATTTCGGGCCCATGGTCTAAGTATGAGCCCACTTATCTTTGTACATATTAGATTAAGGTTTCATTAATTTTGGGTCTTGTATTTAGGGCTCCATAATGTAGGTAGGGTACCCTAGAAATATAGGATTTTCCAGCCCTTGTATTTTAGGGCACCTAGACTAGTTTTTGTATTAGGGGTAGTTTTGTAATTTCACATGCACTAAGTGAATATTTTATGTGTGTGGTTGGAAATAAATTTAATTGAATTGGTAGAAGCCCAATCCAATTAAATTTTAGAGGGGGAGGTGAGCATTTGCATACTACACCCCATTGCCACATCATATAGTCACACTTTGCGCATGTCCTTCATGCTTTACATGCCTCATGAGACCTAAGCACACTTAGTGGAGAATCTTGGAATTGATCTTGGATTAGTGGGCTGAACCATAACTAAAATTCACTAATCATAATTAGTAAAATTTTGGCTCCACAAATTCAATTTCAAATTCAAGTAAAATTTGAATTGAAATTCAAATTTCCTTCCAATTTTCTGTGACACTTAGGCTATAAATAGAGGTCATGTGTGTGCATTTTTTAAAACTTTGATCATTTGAATATTAAACTTCAGATTTCAGAGCTCTTTTAGAGCACAAAATTTCGTGCTCTTCTCTCCCTCTCCCTTCATTCATCTCCTTCTTCCTCCAAGCTCTTCTCCATGGCCTCATATGGTGGTGAGCTTCTTCTAGACTCATCTTCTCCTTGAAGTGGCGTCTCCTCTCTCTCTTCCTTCTCCATTCCGCTGCCATTCATATTCCAAGAAGCAGAGGGATCCATTGATGAAGAAGATCCTAGGCCTACAAGCTCCAATGGAGCTTACATCATGTGGTATCAAGAGCATCATCATCTAGGTGATGTTCTTTTACTTCCTCTATCTTTTTGTTCGGTGAATTCTCTTTAATTCCTTGTTCTTCATCTTATTCTCCATGTATATCCTCCATTGTCTTGTGGTTTGGTGCTATTTAGAGTTGATTCAAAAAAATAAACCGATTAAATCTTCGATCTACACTTTTTCTTGCATTTCTATGGTTCAAATTTTGTAGATCTACTCTTGAATTATGTTTTTGTGTTGATTTTAGGTTCTATCATTTTTCATTCACAATATTCTTCTTCTAAACCTTAGATCTAAATTTTCTTCCAAAATATTGATTAGAAAAAAAACACAAAAATCTAAGTGTAAATCACTTAATCCATGTTGTCTTAGAGTCATGTTTAGTCATAGTAATTGTCACATTATGTTCTAAGTTTGTGTTGAATTTTTATTTTGTTGATTGAATTCTAGATACATTTGTTCATGTATTCTTGTCATTCTTAGCCTATCTTTTGAATTTTGAGTCTAATTCATGCATGTTATTTAGTTCATAACATGTTCTAAATGAATTCCTAGAAGTAGTCTTGTTGTTGAACTCTTTTTTTTTTTTTCTAAGTTTCCTACATGATGCCTATGATGAAGTTGAGTTGTGGTGCTGAGTTGTGGCTGGATTTGTGAATCAAATAAGTCTTAAGCTCTCTTGAATTGTTTTATTCAAGATGATTGAGCATAAGAAAACACAAATTGTAACTATCCAAGCCTTAAGCAACATAAACACTACTCTTGATTTCTAGGTTGAAATAACTGGTGCTGGCAGCTTGAACATACGAACTTGTATAAATTACTGGGAATTGATAACTACGTGTTTTGAGCTGAAATTTTTACTGAATTTTCTAGACATATGGAAAAAAATTATAAAAAAAGAACCAAGCAATTTGGATAAAATTACAAAATAATAAAAATCACACAAGTTGGCAGAAAAATCAGTGTCCAGGAAAAAAAAAAGTGAAAGGAAATTGTGCTTGTTGTTTTGGCTCAAAATTTGTTCTATAATTGGTGCCTATTTTATACCAATCCTAGTTCTGAAATTTCAATTGAAAATTACTGTGAATACAAGTGCCCAAACTAGAGGTTTCTTGAGTCTTTTTTTTAATAGTTTTTCTACTCTACTCTAGAGCCATTATAGGTTTCTCTTTGAGTCCTAGCTTGCTTTTGTGTGCTTTTCATTGCTTTAATTGTTGAATCATCCTTGAAATTTGTCTTGTTAAAACTCTATTGGTTTAGCTTTCATTTCATTTTTTTTCTTTGGTTATTGCATGTCTCTTTGTTTCCTTGCTTGTGAGTTGCCATATAGGGAATTGGAAAGGAGGATTGGTGCCATATCTTGAAGAATTTGGTGCCATAAGTTGTCCTATGGTTGTGAGCTTCTTCTAGACTCATCTTCTCCTTGAAGTGGCGTCTCCTATGTCTCTTCCTTCTCCATTCCGCTACCATTCATCCTCCAAGAAGCAAAGGAATCCATTGATAAAGAAGATCCTAGGCCTACAAGCTCCAATGGAGCTTACATCATGAATCTTTGTCCTCATGGAACAAATCAAAGCTGATCTTCTGATCTTCTATGCCTATATGCAACATCTTCTTCCCCATGTCTACTATGTAGCTTGCAATAGACTTGAATGGGCAGTCAATAATGAGAGGAATGTCGGCATCATCTTCTATATCTATGACAATGAAATCAGCTGGAAATATAAGGTGTTTAACCTTCACCAAAACATCTTCAATGACTCCATATGGACTTGTAATGGAGCGGTCAACTAACTGGAGGGTCATGCGTGTAGGCATTATCTTTATCTCTCCAAGTCTCCGACACATGGAAAGAGGCATTAAATTGATACTAGCTCCCAAGTCTATGAGAGCTTTGCCTACAACAACCTCACTAATAGAACATGGTATCGAGACAACTCCAAGATCTTTATGCTTGGGTGGAAGAATGCGTTGAATCGCAACACTACAGTTACCTTCCACAACAATTCTGTCATTATGGATGTACCGGTTCTTCTTGGTTAACACATCCTTCAAAAATTTGGCATAGAGGGGCATTTGCTGGAGTGTTTCTCCAAATGGCAAAGTAATTTCCAGATTCTTGAAGATATCAAGAAATCTGGCCAAATGTCGCCCTTTATCTTTCCGGGAGGGTACCAATGGATGAGGTACCTCCTTGCATTCAATAGGAGTAGCCTCTTTCTTCTTTTCTATGTTAGCCTCACTCTTTCCCTTCTTCTTTTCAAACTCAACAACCTTCTCTTTTTGTTTTTCATTTTTCAACTTTTTTATTTTTCTTCTTTTTCTTTTATTTCTTTTTCTTTTTCTTTTCTTTTTCTTTTTCTTCCTCCTTCTTTATTTTCTCTTCACAGTCTCTTATTGGTGTCTCTCCTTCTTCAACACCTTCTACTTCCTCCACAATTTCTTCAAGTTCAACTAAATCATCAACCGGTTCCAACGCCAGTTCATTAGCCAGCTGTTGTTTAAATCCCTCCACCTTCTGATCAGCTTTACTTTCCTCCGCTTGAATCGCCATTTTGCTCCTAGTCATCACGGCTTTGCATTCTTTTTTAGGATTTTTCTCTATGTAAAGCTATTTTATGATCTTTCAGCTAATTGCTTTGCAAGCTAGCCCACCTGGACTTCCAGATTCTTAATTGCAGACTCAGTGCTCTTTTGGTTAGACATTGATACTTGCATGAATTGAGCTAGAGTCTCTTCCAGCTTTATGGTTCGGTCATAGAGACTTGGCATCTGTTGTAGTGGCCTTGTAGATGAACTTGCCTGGTCTCTCTTGAATTGGTTACCAGGGTGATTTTACCACTGTCTCTGCCGTAGATACTGCTGGTTGTTCTGAAATCCTGAAAATCCACTTGTATTGAGATTGCCTCTGGGTTGATTCCCCATATAATTGACTTCATGTGCAATTTGCTCTTCATTAGGGATACAACATCCAGATTCATGAGCTTCGCCACAAATTGTACATCATGCAACCTGCAAAATAGAAGAATGTGTAGTTTATGCAGAATGAAGCTAAGTTGGCAACTTACTGAGTGTTTCTGTTAGTATCTCGAGTTGCTTGGATAGCAACTTGTTTTGTGCCAATAGAGCATCCTGTGAGGTTAGCTCCAATAAACTCTTCTTGGTAGGAATGTGGGCTTGGTCTCTCAAAATGGCTATGTCACTAGTAGCCATGCTTTCAATTAAGTCCATTGCTTCTTCAGGGGTTTTCATTTTGATCTTACCCCCAGCTGAAGCATCCAAGAGCTGCTTAGATTCTGGTCTCAACCCATCTATGAATATGTTGAGCTATATTGGTTCTGAAAAACCGTGAGTGGGAGTCTTCCGCAATAAACCTCTAAATCTTTCAAGTGCCTCACTCAATGATTCATCTAGAAACTGGTGGAAGGAAGAAATGGCAGCTTTGCCTTCTGCGGTCTTTGATTCAGGGAAGTACTTCTTCAAGAACTTTTCTACTACTTCATCCCATGACTTCAGACTATTTCCTTTAAAAGAATGAAGCCATCTCTTAGCTTTTCCAGATAAAGAAAATGAGTATAGACTCAACCTGATTGCATCCGCAAGCACACCCGCCAACCTAATTGTATTGCATATCTCTATATAGGTGGCCAAGTGAGTATAAGGGTCTTCATTGGGTAAACCATGAATTAGATTATTTTGAATTAGCTGTATCAAAGAAGGAGGATCTGTAATTGTCTGAGCTTGAACTTCTGGCTGTGCAATACTAGTGAAAAATTGTGGCACAATAGAACTTGAATAATCCTCTAGGGTTACTCTTCTTGGCTCTTCAACAAGTTATATATGAGAATGCCCTGCAATAGGAAAACTAGAAGATGCCTCAAAAGATCGAGGTTCTTCTTCTGGAGTTACTTCTACTTCTAAATCCTGCAAAAAATTTCTGATACTCTCTGAATTACGCCTTCTATAGGTTACTTTTTGGTCCACTTTTTCTTTATACAAATATGTTCAAGGGAAATTTGATTTGCCGAAAAGCGCACCAGATCGTCAAGTATTTAAAATTAAAACGAATGAATCCGAGTATTGAACTCAGGGAACTAGTCTTAGACAGGGTTAAATTCAAAAATAAGGCATTGTTGAAAGAAACATTGATAATTGATGATTTAGAACATAATTAAACTAAGTCTAGGCTAAAAACAATAAAAATGCAAGTAAGTAAGATTGACAGCAGTAGGTAAATATGTTGGGTCTTTCTAACAAGCCAGCTGATGCATATAAAGATGTTTCTCTAATCAATCATGTTTTTTTGTTCTATGCTATAGCCTAAATTACTAAACCTCGATCCCTAGTTAGACTGAATCAATCCAAGCTTCGTCCTCAGATCCCTCTTGTTGGACTAGGCAAAATTTAGAAAGCCCTCCTAGGTTTAGACTATCTTAAACTGAGCTTCATCCTCATATCCCTCTTGTTGGACTAGACTTAGCTTAAATAGCTTATGAAAGTTTAGACTAATTTAGCCTAAGCTTTGTCCTCAGATCCCTCTTGTTGGACTAGACTTAGACCAAACAACATTATTGTGATAGGATAATTAAAACCAAAACTTAATCTGCAGATCCCTCTTGTAAGACTAAGTTTCAATTCTGCTTCATTCAAGTTCTAAGGCAACAATACATTTCCCAATGCTAAAGTCACCTAACTATGCACACAAATGGGTGATCAGACCAAGAGCATACATAATTTAAGCACTGAAAGAAGCATTGAACACAAGAAACACAATCAATTAGATATTAAAATAATTACATCAGTTGTTCTTTAGAAATCCCCAACAAGAGTGTTTAACCAACCATTATAGAAGAAACCCTAACAATAATGAGATTACAAAACCTAGGTATCTCTACAAAAATTGCTCCTCTTGCTGCCTCTAGAGCCCTTTTCCCAAAATTGGCACTATGGTGTGCTCTGGAATGTTGGAAAAATCTGTGTCAGGCTATTCTCTACCCTAATTCTGCACAAGACAAGCTTTAAATAGGCTCTGAATTCGCGACGTTGCACTTAGCGCCACCATCGCGCTTAGTGCGCATAAGTGGATTTGAGCATAGCGCTAGTCATGCGCTGAGCCTGGCAGAAGACAACTGCTGCACTTAGCGCATTGATCTCGCACTTAGCGCGCGACCTTGATATTAATGCTCTGCCAAATTCTTCTGTCGCACTAAGCATGCTGAAGTTGCGCTTAGCAGTGGATGCGCGCTTAGCCCACTAATGAGCTAAGCCTAACTGTCACTTTTGACATTTCATGACTTAGCCTCTTTTTCACCTGAAATTGCACATATTTCATCATTAAATTCAATGGAAATATTCTAGAGACAACTTTAACAATAAAACAAGATCTATTTACAAAATCACTAAAAAATAACCATAAATTGGGGAACTATACAAGTTTTGGAAAATGTTTTCTATACAAAAGTTAGTCATATAAGACGACTAACAGTGGCTTTGGTGGTAAGGGCAAAGGCGCATGCATAAGACCAATAGTTATTGTAGCCTTTGATGCAAGAACCATAGGTGCAAGAACCTCATGATGAGGTTGCACAATAGTGGTTGGTGGTTGTGAAGGTGGTTGGAGGAATGGAGGTAGCCTTTGTTGCTTCATTATCATTGAAGGATTTGAAGGATTTGAGTGATGAATTCAAAGTGTTCTTGAGCAGCATATTGGTCCCATGCGTTTAGCAAGGAACCTTCTTTCCATGGTCTCTTCTAGGTTGGCTAGTCAAAGGCGCAACCGTTCTTGAATTCTCTCTTCAGACACACTAGTTGGAGCAAAGGTGGTTAAGGGAGTTATCTTGCAAGGAGTACTAGAAGTGATGACAATTGCTAAGGCATCTTCAACAATTTATGGAGGTTCTAAAGTAACTTTAGTCATTAGAGGTTCAACAACATCGACTTGAGGTCCAAGATGTACATGAAGATTGTTGAACAACTCTCTGGATTCAAGCTTCTCCTACTATTGTTTGGTTTCAGCCTCTTTTTGCAAGTCCATCAGTTGGTGGTTTAGTTTGTCTTGTTTTTGTTGAAGCTAAACTACCATTCCTTGACCAGGAACCCATGAATTCTGATTAAGAGAGTATGGACACTCCTTAAGCATGGGAAACCTTTCCCGAGCAGTGACAATGGCTCTTCTCATTGTAGCTTTAGAATATTTGTGCAAGTCCAAGAGAAAACAAGAGCGAAAAGGAGGAGTATCATGGGTTATACATTGATAAAGCTCATCATCTCCTTCTTTCCTTGGAAAACACATATGCCAATCATTGAAGTGATGTATCTTGGTTGGACTTAAAATCTACACCATGCATATATGATTGGAGTTATCTTCCATTTCATAGTCCGAGGTGGGCGCATGGCGAGAGTTTTCATACATCTCTTTAAAGTAAAAGAGCATGACATCATTTAGATCAAACTCAATGCCTGGCTTTAATGTAATAGTCTTTATAGCAACATCTCTTGTAAAGTACCTACTGCAATCATAAGGAATTGGATGCAAGGCAACATTGTCTTTTGGGCTTTGATGAGGCATGAGCTTGCTGTGAGGAGGAACTTTGCCTTTCTTCTTTCATAAGTCCAAGGGTTGAAACCACGGAGCTATTCAATTAGGCATGAACTTGATGGAGGTTGTGTGCCGGATATTTAGACCTAGAGGATATCATGACCATTGATCAATTAGCCCACATTGCATCATTATCATCCCAACATTGTATACATCATCCTTAGCTAGAAGGAGAGCTTGATGGCCATAGTATAAGGGAATAAACTTAGACATGGGAGTGAATAGTTGGATGTGCTTTGGATGGAGAAATAAAGGAAAGAAATCATCAGATGATGGATCAATTTTTTGTGCATCAATCTTGCAAAACCATCCAATGATGTCCTTAACATAACTGACCTTTTCTATGCAAGCCCCAAAAGGAATCCTGTTAGCATTCTTGCATTGTGTTGTAGAGGATGAAGGCTTAGATACCTTGGGGTGAAGTCACTTCCACTTTGGCAGAGGAAGAACTTCGATCCCTGTTGGTGGATCCTACTCAAAAGTAGTGGATGCAGCATGAGAATCTTAGTGCTTGGGTAGAGGACACGTAACTTCCTCTTCTTCAATATTCAAAGGGAACTGCATCCAATCTATTGTAGGTTGGAAGTCCTCTTCTATTCTTCTTTGAATGTTATAAGCATTCTAAAAAAGAAAAGCAACCAGAAAACACAACTGTTCAATGTATTCAACATAAATATTTAGGTCTATGATAACCAAGTCTTGATGTTGAAAGCGATCAAGGAGGATGGGAGATGGATGTGCTTTATATTGAACTTAATCATCCATATCAACAGTGCAATCGGTTTGCTTATTCTTTCTAAGATAAATAGTCTCAGTTCTTCAAAGGCTTCGTTCAAACTATTGAACATTTGAAGTCTGTTGGAGAACTAGTTGAATATCAACTGGAGGAGGGTCATCGGTAGCATCATCTTGAATGGAGGATTGCTCACCCTCTAGACGCTTGGGTCGCTGGGCTCCATTATTTTCTTGTTTTCTTGTATGAGGTTGAGTTGGAGGAGGATGAGCCTGTCGTGTTGGTTTCACTAAGTGTAACGAGAATAGGAGGTGGACGTTGTTGAGTAGGTGCAACTTTGGACAAAAGTGTATCCATTTGTGTCTTTGTCCTCTGCTCAGCTTGAGTAACTTCTTCTTTCCACGTCTACTTTGTCTTTTTAAGTAGCCTTTTCCTAAATTTCATCCAACTGATTATCCTGTCCAATGATGAGTCCAAACTTTTTTTGAAGTTTAGCAAGTATGGAATCATCCACTTAGGGAACTTGTTGGAAAGAACCATTATCTACCAGTCTCATCTTGGATATGTTCTCTAGGTTGAATGTTTTCTATTTTTGTAGAAACACCCCCATCCAGGTAGATTTTGTCTTGCACATCTATAAGTTTCTCATACAAGAATTTTCTTATAATGACATGGATTTCGAATGCCTTAGTGAGGATGACACTACAATATATATCCTTCTTGATGCTCTCATCCTTCATCACTTCAGTAGCAAAGTAGTTGAAGAGAATCTAGGGCAAGTCAAAAGGAGTGCCCTCCATAAGGTTATACAAAATGAACTTGTGAGCGTTAGACAAGAAATCCTTTGATCCTTGAATGTGAATGATGGCCTTGTTGACTATCTGCTGGAAGATTTTGGCCTTACTCAACAATGTTCCATATTGCCTTCGGGTCTTAGCCCAATTAGGTCCTCACAAAGAGTTGTTCATCTCCCCAGCTGTTCATGAACTTGGTCTCATGACTCTCGTAGCCAATGACTTGAGCAATGGTTTTGACTAATAGCTTCACTTGGATGCCAAGCACTCTTCCAACAAAATATCTTCCAATATCTTTAATTCAATAAACTTTGGCAGTCCTCCAGAACTCTCTGATTAGTTCAGACACTACTATTTTAGGATCTTTAAAGAAATGGTGAATGCCACACAATAGAAGATGGGCTAAGATGAGATAGCTACTATTTTCGAAAGAGTCAATATTGAAGAAGTGTTCAACATGAACTCTTGATTCGTTGTCTTTCATCGTTACTTCTTCAAAGGGAATGGTTACTAGTGCAAAGTAGGGGAACCTTCCTCAGATGATGCAGAGGGAGGGTTGTTTCTTGGCCATTGTTAGGGTTAGGAAAATTTCTAGGTTTGTGAAAGGAAGAGAGGTTAGGGTGCAAAGAATGCGAATATGTTGTAGAAGGTTTAATTGTTAAAGGATGTAATGATAAGTGATGGTGACAATTAAGTTTTTAGGGTGAAGAGAGTGAAAGAGATCATGGGGGGAAGTTGAAAAGATATTGACTTTTTCAAACAGGATTCGACCCACTTCAGGGGACTTAACACAAGTACACTCAAAATGTTACGTTTCACTAAACTTGCATCCAAGTTCACTGTTCATATATTGGACGCATGTGTGTAGTGCATAAATACTAACCATGGGCTCAGTATGAGCCCACTTATCTTTGTACATATTAGATAAAGGTTTCATTATTTTTGGGTCTTGTATTTAGGGCTCCATAGTGTAGGGAGGGTACCCTAGTAATGTAGGATTTTTTAGTCCTTGTATTTTAGGGCACCTAGACTAGTTTTTCTATTAGGGGTAGTTTTGTAATTTCACATGCATTAAGTGCACTATTTGATGTGTGTGTGTGTGTTGGGAGATAAATTTAATTTAATTGGGAGAAGCCCAATCCAATTAAATTTTGGACCATCTTAAGGGGGAGGTGAGCATTTGCTTGCTACACCCCATTGCCACATCATATAGTCATTCTTTGTGGATGTCCTTCATGCTTTACATGCCTCATGACACCTAAGCACACTTAGTGGAGAAACTTGGACTTGATCTTGGATTAGTGGGCTGAATCATAACTAAAATTTACTAATCATAATTAGTGAAATTTTGGCTCCAAATTTGGCTCTACCAATTCAAATTCAAATTCAAGTGAAATTTGAATAGAAATTCAAATTTCCCTCCAATTTTGTGTGACACTTAGGCTATAAATAGAGGCCTTGTGTGTGCATTTTTTCAAATTTGATCATTTGAGAAATTAGACTTCAAAATTCAGACCTCATTTGAGGCATAAAATTCATGCCCCCTCTCTCCCTCTCCCTCCACTCCTCTTCACCTACCTTCAAGCTCTTATTCATGACCTCCTATGATGGTGAACTTGTTCTTGATTCATCTTCTCCCTGAAGTGGCATCTCCAATCACCTTTCCTCCTTCTCCATTTTGCTGTCATTTATCTTCAACAAGTAAGTGAATCCATTGATAAAGAAGATCCAAGGTCTACAGGCTCTACATGGAGTTACATCATGTGGTATCAGAGCATCTTCATCTAGGTGATGTTCTTTTGCCTCCTCTATCTTTTTGTTCGGTCAATTCACTTTAAGTCCTTGTTCTTCATCTTCTTCTCCATGATACTCCTCCATTGTCTTGTGGTTTGGTGCTGTTTGGAGTAGATTAAAAAAAAAATAAACCGATTAAATCTTAGATCTACACTTGTTGTTGCATTTCTATGGTTCAGATTTTATTGATCTACTCTTGAATCATATTTTTGTGTTGATTTTAGGTACTATCATTTTTTAGTAATAATCTTCTTGTTTTTAACCTTTAGATCTCAGTTTTCTTGAAAAATATTGATTAGAAAAGAAAACACAAAAATCTAAGTGTAAATCACTTCATTCATGTTGTCTTAGAGTCATGTTTAGTCATAATAATAGTCAGATTATGTTCTAATTTTGTGTTTAATTTTTTTTTGTTGATTGAATTTTAGATACATTTGTTCCTGTATTCTTGCAATTCTTAGCCTATCATTTGAATTTTGACTCTGATTCATGCATGTTCTAAGTTTCCTATATGACGCTTATGAAGAAATTGAGTTGTGGTGCTGAGTTGTGCCTGGATTTGTGAATCAAAATAAGTCTTAAGCTCTCTTGAATTATATTATTCAAGACAATTGAGCATAATCAAACACAAATTGTAACTATCCAAGCCTTAAGCAACATAAACACTACTCTTGATTTCTAGGTTGAAATTCTGGTTGCTGTTAGTTTTGGCACACTGTGTTCTTAACTCCACCATGGCTTGAATACTTTGCTTTTTTAGCTGTTAGTTTTAGCTTCATTTTATTTTTTGGTCTTTAGATATTGCTTGTCTCTTTGTTTCCTTGTTTGTGAGTTGCCGTATAGGGAATTGGAATGGAGGATTGGTGCCATCCCTTGAAGAATTTGAGTCAAGAAGCAAAGGGTCAACCACCTTAAGAGCTATTGGACTAAGAAACACTCCAAATTTAGTGAAACACATGGATAGAGCAGCCACAAACATTGACGATTTTTTTTTGTAACTTTGTAATTGGCAATTGAAGAGATCCAAAGAGTCAAGACATTCGTGAAAATCATCCAAGCAACCCAATCATGGAAAAATAGTTAATCAACTCAATAATGAAGAGTGATAAAGCCTCACAAGATATACACTCTATCTCTCAAGTGTCTAGGCTACTGTTTACTCTCGAAGCACCCATGAAAACAAACACCACATAGACTTGGCAAAATTCTAAAATTGACAAACAACTTGACAAACACATGCACATGAGGATCAAAAGGTCTTTAAAGGTTGTAATGGGGCCAAGGACAAGGTAGGAAAAAAATATGGAATAAGTAGCTAAATCCCAAAGGAATAGGGGAGCAATGGGGAATAAGTGGAAATTAAGCACAAGTAGTAAACCCAAACCCTCTAATATCAACAAAATCAACCAAGGCTCCCAAATCAAGTCCTCATAACAAGACCTCATTTATTCAACTTCACTTTTTTTTTTAATAGTACGCATTTGTAGAATTTGCAGCAACTGAATTTTTTTTTTTTCATTTTTTTAAATAGTATGAATTTGAAGATTAAAGCAAGAACTAGGCAATATATATATACATCAAGCATGGCCAAAATAAAACATTAAGCATGGCCAAAAATCTTATCTTCCATTGAAACATACCCCCCCACACTTATTCCCAAAACAATTCCAAAGCTCCAAAATTCCTTAAGGGTAAAATGATATCATGGTTTTTCACTTAAGGCTTGTAATGAGCTCAAAACAAAGAAAGGGGAACATAGGCTCAAAGGGGCTATCAAAGGAATTAATTCAGGGTAGGTCCATTTGGCTAGAGGCTTATAAGAACAAAATTGCCTAAATCATTTCCAAATATACATGTGAATTAGGAAGCATCAACAAGAATCAAGCCAAGGCTATTGTGCAAGCAATCAATAGGGCAAAATACACCAAAAGATTATGATGATGGATGGCTCAAATTCTCACAAAGGTAAACTTATCACTTTCAAATTGAGCTTTCAAAACTATCATGACATGTAGAGGAAAAACAAGGATTTCAAATCACAAAATGTCAAGAGACTTTTATTTTCAGAACAATTACCCATTTCTTGAACATATCCTATAATTCAAAGAAAAATATGCAAAGTTGTACATGCAAACAGAATTGACCTAAAATATTAAACTAGAAACCCAACAAAACTAACAAATTTAACACAACTAACAAAATTAACAAAACTAGCAAAACCAAAACGAAAGAACACTCCCCCCCCCCATACTTAAACAACACATTGTCCTCAATGTAGCACAATTAAAAGATTAAAAGCAATTAAACCATCAAATAGAATCGGACAAATGTAATAAAAGTAAAGAAGGAGATACGAAAAGAAAAACTCCCTAAGTCATGGTGGAAAAGAAGTAAGTTGAAGTAAGGAGACCTTTTGAGCAAGGACAACCCCCAATGTGTAATTGGATGCATCACACATTAGCTCAAATGGGGCTGTCCAATCAGGTGCTTGAATGATAGGGGTGGTAGTCAGTGCTCTTTTGAGGCAATGAAAGGCCTCTTTGCATTTATCATTAAAGTCAAACTCCACCTCCTTTTGCAACAAGTTGGATAGTGGAGGGCTACCTTGCTAAAATCTCTTATAAAGCGCCTGTAGAATCCTGCATGACCAAGAAAAGATCGCACCTCTCGCACGCAAGAGGGGTAAGACAATTATGAAATAACAGAAATTTTTGCAGGATCTACTTCAATGCTCTTTTTGGAAATAATGTGGCCTAAAAATATACCTTGCTCAACCATAAAATGACATTTTTCAAAATTTAGAACATGGTTAGTTTTAGTGCATCTATTCAAAACTTTTTCCAGACTATCCAAACAAACATCAAAAGAGGATCCATATACAGTGAAATCATCCATAAAAACCTCTATGAAATTTTCTAAAAAATCACTAAAAATACTAATCATGCACCGCTGGAAGGTACCAGGGGCATTGCACAGGCCGGAAGGCATCCTCCTATAGGCAAAAGTGCCGAAGGGGCAGGTGAATGTGGTTTTTTACTGATCCTCAGGAGCAATAGTGGTTTGCATATAGCCAGAAAAACCATCAAGGAAACAGTAGTGAGATTTACCTTCCAGGCGTTCAAGCATCTGGTCAATGAATGGCAGTGGAAAATGGTCCTTTTTGGTAACCTGGTTCAGCCTCCTATAGTCGATGCAGACTCTCCAATTGTTCTGCACCTGAGTAGGAATCAGCTCCTCCTTCTCGTTTTTAATCACGGTGAGGCCGATTTTCTTTGGAACTACCTGGACAGGACTCACCCATTGGTTGTCGGAGATAGGATAAATGATCCCAGCTTGCAAAAGCTTGGTTACCTCCTTCTTCACTACATCAAGAATCATCGGGTTGAGTCTTCTCTGTGGCTTTCTTACTAGTTTAGCCTCATCTTCTAAATTTATTCGATGCATACATGTGGATGGGCTAATACCAGGAATGTCCGCCAGGGTCCAGCCTATAGCCTTCTTATGCTCTTTGAGAACATATAACAACTTCTCCTCTTGCTCATCAGCAAGGGAGGCAGATATAATTATTGGAAAACTTTTGCTATCATCCAAGTAAGCATATTTTAAATTTGATGGCAGAGGCTTCAATTCTGGTGTGGGCGGCTGGATAGTGGTAGAAAGAGATGGTTTCTCAGCCTGTACCTCATAAAGAAAGTCAGAGGTATGTGTACTTCCTGAAACATGGTTAGTTCTATCTGACTCTATAAAATCAATCTCAAGAGGTAAAACATCACCAGACATGTAATCAATATCTAATTCAGATTCACTCTCAGCATCAAATTCAGACATATGATCAAGTACAAATTCAGATTCAATGCATGAAGAGTGACAAACATGCAGATTAGAATGAAGATCAGTCATGTATTCATCAACAATATGGTCAATTATTTAAACACGAAATACAGAAAGATCTTCAGATAGGTGTTTCATAGCATCAAGAATATTAAAATGAACAGTTATATCACCAAACTCCATAGATAGTGTGCCTGCATATACATCTATCTTAGTTCTAGTAGTTTTCATAAAAGGTCTGCCTAGAATGATCGGAATTAATCCTTTAGAAAATCCCTCCTTCATATTCAAAATATAAAAATCAACAGGGAAAATCAGTTCACCAACTCTAACTAAGACATCCTCTAGGAAACTAGCAGGATAGGCAACACTTCTATTAGCTAAATGAATTACCACATCAGTTGACTGCAAAGGACCTAGAGATAGAGAATAAAAAATAGACAGAGGCATAACACTAACAGAAGCTCCTAAATCTAGCACGGCATTGCCAAACTTATTGTTCCCCATAATACAAGGTATGCTGAATGTACCTGGATCTTTACATTTTTCAGGGATTTGGGGAATAGATTTACCAATCAATGCGAAGACATTTCTGCCCATACTAATTCTTTCACTTCCTTTAAGCTTCCATTTATTAGTGCACAACTCCTTCAAGAATTTAGCATATCTTGGAATTTGCTTTATTGCATCCAACAGAGGTATGTTTACCTCTACTTTTCTAAATGTTTCCAAGATCTCCTTCTCTGCCTCTTCCATTTTTTTGTTGGAAATTGCCCTTGGAGGGAATGGAAGAGGGATATGCTGCTTCTCTTTAGATTCACCTGCATAGAAATTGTTAGGTAACTTACTCTTTAAATTTTTGTCATCACCTTTTTTTGGAATAGAGTGAGGTTGGGCAGGTTCATTTGCGGATGAGGAAGATGCTACTGGTTGAGGTCCTTGACACTGTTTTCCTGACCTCAATGTAATGGCACTCACATTTTTGGGAATTTGGACAGATTGAGAAGGTAATCTGTTAGAATTTTGGGACAGCTGTTGATTTAACTGTGTAGCCAATTGTCCCATCTGATTAGTTAAGCTCTGAATGGAAGCTCTGGTCTCTTGTTGAAACTGCATGTTTGTCATAGTCATTTGCCTCACAAGTTCTTCAAGGGAAGGTTGCGGAGGAGCCTCAATTGTTTGTTGTTTCTGGGGCTGTTGCTGTTGTTGTTGCTGGATTAGTGGAGGAACGTAATGTCTGCTTGGGCCAACAACATTTTGAAAATAAGGTTGTTATTGTTGCTGCTGCTGTTGTGAAGGATTCGACCATCTAAGGTTGGGATGATTCCTCCACCCAGGATTGTACCTATTGCTGGAGAGGTCATAATTATTCTGTTGTGGCTGATTTTGCTGCTGAGGTTGAGGAGGTCTGTTGTAGATGTTTGCAGCATAAGCTTCAGGCTGTTCAATTGCTTCAGATTGTTGCACAAAAGGACAAAGGTATGTGTGGTGGTCGGCAGAGGAGCATAAACCGCAGAGTCTGGTGACAGGTGCAGATTTTTGATTCATGGCCAGGTGGGTGACCAGGTTAACCAAGGCATCTAGTTTACCTTCAAGCTTCTTAGTCTCGGTTGATGAAGATGAATTCGTGGCTACTTCATGCACTCCTTTAATGACAATAACATCACTTCTGGCACTAAATTGTTTGGATTTTGAAGCCATCTTCTCAATTAAATTTCTGGCTTCAGTAGGGGTCATGTCTCCAAGGGCTCCACCACTGGCAGCATCTATCATGTTTCTCTCCATGTTACTGAGTCCTTCATAAAAATATTGGAGGAGAAGCTGCTCTGAAATCTGGTGGTGAGGGCAACTGGCACATAATTTTTTAAATCTCTCCCAGTATTCATATAGGCTCTCTCCACTGAGTTGTCTAATACCTGAAATATCTTTTCTGATGGTCGTGGTCCTGGAAGCAGGGAAATTTTTTTCGAAGAATACTCTCTTGAGGTCATCCCAGCTCGTGATGGACCTTGGAGCAAGGTAATATAGCCAGTCCTTTGCCACTCCCTCTAATGAATGAGGGAAAGCCTTCAGAAATATGTGATCCTCTTGGACATCTGGGGGTTTCATGGTGGAGCAGACAATATGGAATTCTTTCAGATGCTTGTGTGGGTCTTCACCTGCTAGGCCATGAAACTTTGGAAGCAAATGGATTAGTCCAGTTTTAAGAACATATGGGACATCCTCATTAGGTTACTGGACGCACAATCTTTCATAGGTGAAATCAGGTGTAGCCATTTCCCTTAGAGTCCTCTCACGAGGTGGAGGTTGTGCCATGTTCTCAGAATGTTCAAAATCAGAATGTTCAAAACTATAATGCTCAAAATCACCAATAACAGAATGCTCAGGATGCTCAAAAGGTACTAAATGATGTCTAACTAATCTATGAAATGTCCTATCTATCTCAGGATCAAAGGGTTGTAAGTTAGATGGATTGCCTCTAGTCATACACTATATTCAACATGCACTACTAGTTGCCTTCTTATGCAAGTAACAGTGTAGGTTTGAACTACAACTACCATTAAATGATATCCAAATGACTTGAAATTTTGTGAACAACTTTATAAAATGATGAGAAGATAGCACAAAAAATTTCAAATGAAAATTCAAATTCTAACTATAGAAGCTAAAAATGATAAGTTAAGAAAAATAAGAGAATAATACTTGGAAAATAAAAAAAATTTGATAGAATCTCAATTTTTGATAGAAGGATACCTCATCCGGCCTAAGGCAAGCTGCCACAGCATGGGAAACTTTTTTCTACCCCGAATACATATATAATAATAGTCATTCTGATACCCGGAGCCAAAGTTATGGCCATTCGAAGTTTTGACAAAAATCAAATTTGCTAATTTTTTTGTAACTTTCAAATCTGACCAAACTAAGGGCTCCAGCTATTTTTCCCACAAAATATGGATCAAAAGAAGTGACCACAAAAAAATTCAGCCAAAAATAGCAACTATAGCTACCAAAACAAAAAATCCCAATTAATTCAGCAAGGGTGGTCTCTAAAATCCGTCTCTAAGGGATTTCCACTACTACCCTATTTTCCAGCAAGTGTTCTATTCAGCAAAAGTGGTCGCTAAATCTGTCGCAAAACACTATTCATAGCAAAACACCAAAACTAAAACAAGGGAAGCGCTGAACAACAAAACTAAAACAGAACACACACTAAACAAAATAACAAGGTACTAAACAATACTGACACAACACTAACACAACACAAAAGAATTAAACATTAACACAACACTAGTTATTATGAACCTTTGGACACTGCTCCCCGGCAACGGTGCCAAATTTGATCGAGGTCGTACCTGAATCAAATAAACATTAAAATACAGTAACTAGGAAGTGATCCTAGGTCGTTTCCCAATGAGCAATGATAAACCAAATGTTCATAACAGATAGTAGGAAATAGTAATGAATTGGGGGGGAGGGGGGGTTGTTTGTTTTTGTAAATTAAACAACGAGTAAAATTGAATTATAAAATATCATAATTAAAACACGTTGCTTCCCCTTGATTCACAAGCAAGTCTTTTATCCTAGGCTACGAGAGTTTATCCTTTATCAGTTCAACCACTTAATCCAACCCTAAATTAAATTACTAAGCGAAATTTAAGATAAGGCATTCATTATGTGATTAAGCAACACATACACCAATTAATCATAAACGATCATTAAGCATGAACGTGATTAAGCACAGAGACAATTAATTAAGCACTAAGCATGCATGAATTAATAGCAACAAATTCAGAGTAATTAGTGAAGAGGAAAAACTGAACAGAATTTAACAGTAATAATAGAACCTTAAAGAGAACTGTGCTTGATCCTCAAGAGAAAGCAACGCTGGAGACTTAGCCTTCCATTAATCAATAGAGAACGAAATTATAGATTGAAGAACGAAATTTTATTGCTAAAATGAAAAGTCAAAACGAAAAAAATGTCTAAGAAAAGCCTAAAACTAAAAACGAAAACAGGAGAGAGAGAAGAGAGAAAGAGAGAGAGAGAGAGAGTCTCAACTAGAACCTTGGTGCTGTTATATAGTTTTTCCAGCCCCAAAGCTTACAAATACGTTTTAAATCCAAGCCCATAAATAAAATAGAATCAAATCTAGATAAGATAAGATCTAATTTTGTAGAATAAAATAGTCTGCCCTCTTCAAGCTCAAGCCCAATTCTGGATTCAAGCCCAATGCTTCATTAATTCCTGAAATTAGATTAAAAACATCAAATTAGCTGAATGGGCCGAAATAATAAAACTGCCTTATTAATTTGACAATTAAGACTAATCAATAATTAAAATGGTGCAAAAAGGGTTAAGAAATTGGAGAAAATAATGGCACATCAGCAATTTACTTACCTTCATTGCTTTCAAATATTGTAACAAAAGGCCTTTCATTGGAAGTGTGTTGGGAGCCTCCAATAGGTTACCAAACTTCCATTTGTGTGTAATAATTTTAGGCAATTTTTCTCTTAGGATAGTGAATGTTTTGTTGCAAACCTTAAATGTGGTCATCCAAACACTCTTAGGATCCGCCTAGTTTACATTTCTTGCACTTTAATCTCTTGCTTACTTTAATAGTTTATTTTTTTTACTAGTCACACCTAGTTTATCTTGTTATTGCATAGTACTTTCTTCTTTCTTATCACGCTTATCTTGAGTTCTTTTGGAACCTTAGCTTTTACTTTTTTTACAAACCCCCAATAAGAAAGAACCACAACTTAGGAACCAACATGAGTCATCATTCATCTAGTGTTAATGGTGAGGGTACTAGTCATAAGGACCCTTTATCTAGAATCTTAGATGAGTTGAGTTCCCTCAAGTTATGGAAAGAAAAAATAGAAAGAAAAGTAAAAGTAAAAGAGAGGGTAGAAATAAATCAAGATGAGAGGGAACAAATAAGGGAAGAAGAAAGAAGGAAAATACTAAAAGAATTAAGAAAAGAAAAACATGCCTTGCAAGAGCCTAAGTGAAGAACTTCGTGACTACTATGAAGGAAGGCATAGGTCACATCTTAGAACTCACTCCCATAGGAGAGAAAAGGAAAGAAAGCCTCAAGAGGCTAACATTAACATTCCATATTTCCATGGGAAGGACAATGTAGAGGCTTACTTAGATTGAGAAATAAGGGTAGAGCAACAACTTAAAAGGAAGTCTACTTCAAAATCTTATGGCCCTCACTCTTATCCAAATAAATACCAAGGTCAAGGCATCTTAGAGGCGACACCTTCTCCCAATTCAATTAAATTCCTCTCCCAACACACACACACATCAAATAGTGCACTTAATGCATGTGAAATTATAAAAATACCCCTAATACAAAAACTATTCTAGGTGCCCTAAAATACAAGGGATGAAAAATCCTACATTACTAGGGTATTCTCCTTACACTATGGAGCCCTAAATACAAGGCCTAAAAATAATGAAACCCTAATCTAATATGTACAAAGATAAGTGGACTCATAGTTAGCCCATAGGACAAAAATCTACTCTAAGGCTTATGAGAATCCTAGGGCCTTCTTCAGCAGCTCTGGCCCAATCTTCTTGGAGTCTTCTATCCAATGCCCTTAGGGGGTAGGATTGCATCATCCCCTCCCTCTTGAAAAGGATTTGACATTAAATCCAGAGGTTATTGAAACTCTGGGCTTCTTTCCTCGACACCTATAAAAAGAATAAAAACATATATGTTAGTGGTGTTAGGTATGTTATATTAAGGTAAGGTTTGGTCTGAAAACCCCTTTCTTGACCATCTTCCCATGAGGGAACATGGTTCGTCACCAACTCAATGAGTGGTGCTACAAGTATAGAAAAATATGGGACAAACCTTTTGTAAAAGTTTGTTAAATCATAGAAGCCCCAAATTCCCCTTATACTTGGTGGAGTAGGCCACTCTGGAATGACCATTATTCTCTTAGGGTCCGTGGGAACCCCTTGATCACTATTTAAAAAACTAAGGAAAGTAATGCAATAAAACATACCTTTTTTATATATTTTCATATTGATTACTCCTACCAAAAAGTATGACAAACCTAAGGTGTCCCAAAGGAGCACCTAGGTTTGTATTGAAACAAAAAATAAGAACAAACCTACCTAATGAGTCCCTATGTATGTGAATCATGAAGATGTTGGACGCATGGGTGATTTTACAAAAGACGGTTGCATCACTCAACACATTCATCATACCACCTATCATAGGGATTTGGTGCCTCATAATACCTATTTTGGGCACCAACAAAGCATAAGGATTTAAGCTCTTACGCACCAAACCCTCATCCAACAACTCCTTTACTTGAGGAATAATCTCAAGCCCAAGAGGTGTGGCAGTGCTAACAAGTGTGATGTAATCCTACCCCCCAAGGGTATTGGATAGAAGACTCCAAGAGGATTGGGCTAGAGCTGCTAAAGAAGGCTTTGGGGTTCTAATGAACCTAAGGGTAGATTTTTTGAGCCCATGGGCAAAGGTGGGGTCCACTCTTCTTTGTAAATATTAAAATAGGTTTTTTATTCTTTTGGGCTTGTATTTTGGCCATTCTAGTAATATAGGGTTTTAGCCTTGTATTTCAGGGCATTTTGAGTAGTCTTTGTAGTAGGGACTTTTTTTTTTGTATTTTCATGGATTTTGGCATGGGGGTGAGCTTAGCTATTATAGGGGGTGTGTAGCTAAGCTCTAGCTTCTCATCTCAAGGAGGTGAGCTTAGTTATTAGAGAGATGTGTGTAGCTAAGCTCTAGCTTCTCTAGGAATCTTCTCAAGGAAGCTTCTCAAGAAAGTTTCTCAAGGAAGCTTCTCAAGGAGGTGAGCTTAGTTATTAGAGGGGTGTGTGTAGTTAAGCTCTGGCTTCTCAAGGAAGCTTCTCAAACAAGCTTCTCAAGGAAGTTTCTCAAGAAAGCTTCTCAAGGAAGCTTCTCAAGGAAGTTTCTCAAGGAAGCTACCTAGACTATAAATAGAAGCATGTGTGTGAAACTCTTCAAGCTTATTTCCTAGTGGATCGTGTCTCCCCTCTTCTCTTCTCCTTTGCCTTCTGCTACATCTCCATGGTGGAAAATCACCATTGAAGGACCTCATTGAAGCTCAAAGATCCAGCCTCCATAGAAGCTCCACAAGAAAGGTTCCATCCAGTGGTATCAGAGCACAAGACCTTCAAATAGATGCTCCTTAAACCTTCATTAATTTTCAACTTTACCTTCTCCTCCATTGTTGTTTCTTCATTTTTCTCCATGTATCTCCTCACATGTATTGTGCTAAATGTTGTTAACATGATTCTTTAGAATTTCCACCGATTAATCTTGCTATAGAAGCTAGATTTGATTTTCTATGGTTCAAATTTCTTGTTCATGTTCTTGAACCATGAGTTGTGTTGATTTTAGGTATCTTTGAGTTTTGTCTTGCTATTTTTTGTGGCTGAAACCTAAACCATAAAATTATTACAAAAACATTAAAGTATAATAAAACCTCAAAAATAAAACCAGGCAATCAATATTCCATGCTAAAAAAAACATTGAAGTCTGAAATCGCTGGTGCTGGCAGCTTGGACATACGAACTTTTAAAAATTAATGAGAATTGGTCACTGTGAATTTCGAGCTAAAAGTTTTACTAAATTTTCTAGACATCTGGAAAAAAGTTAGAAAAAAAGAACCAAGTGATTTGGATAAAAGGAAAAAAAAGAAAAAACAAACATAAGTTGGCAGAAAAATCAGTATCCAGAAAAAAAAAAGGTTAAAGGGAAGTGTGCTTGTTGTTTTGGCACAAAATTTATTCTATAATAGGTGCCTATTTTATACCAATCTTAGTTCCGAAATTTTAATTGAAAATTAGTGTGAAAAAAAGTGCCAAAGCTAGAGGTTTGTTTGTTGGATCAAGTGGCCTCAGAATAATTAAGAAGGGGGGTTGAATTAATTATTAATGTACCTTGACTAATTAAAACTTATCCTTCTTAATGTTACTAGATTCAATTAGGCTTTTACTACAAAGTTAAGAAAGTAAAGAACAATAATTGAAACTTAACCAAAAGTAAAAGCGATAATTAAAAGTGCACAAAGGAAATTAAAGAGTGTAGGGAAGAAGAAGACAAACACAAGAATTTTATACTGGTTCGGTAACAACCCGTGCCTACATCCAGTCCCCATGCAACCACTGGTTCTTGAGATTTCTTTCAACCTTGTAAAAACCTTTACAAGCAAAGATCCACAAGGGATGTACCCTCCCTTGTTCTCGTTGAACAACCAAGTGGATGTATCCTCCACTTGAACTGATCCACAAGAGATGTACCCTCTCTTGTTCTCAGTTACAACAACCCAAGTAGATGTACCCTTTACTTGTACCACAATGGATGTACCCTCCAATGTGTTAAGACAAAGAATTCTCAGGCGGTTAGTCCTTTGAATCTTTGTAAGGGGAAACAAAATATATCTCAGGCGGTTAGTCCTTTGAAATCTTTTGTTTAAGGGAAAGGGAAGAATCAAAAGAATTCTCATACTGAGTCCTTTGAATTCTCTTGGAAAGGGAGAAGGGAGACACAAAAGAATTCAGGCGGTTAGTCCCTTGTTCTTTTGGAAAGGGAAAAGAGAGACACAAAAAAGAATTAAGGTGATTAGTCCTTGTTGAATTCTTTTTGGCAAAGAAAGAAGGGAATGAAAAGATATAGCACACTTTTGTTTTCTGCAGAATTTTCACTTGCAGAAGAGCCAGGTTTGGAAAACAAAAAACTTAGAAAGCTTTTTGGCAAAGGAAGAAGAAGAAAGATGAGTTGTAAAGGTTTCAAGAGTTCTCAAAAGTTGTTAAAATGCAAGTCAAGGTCTTGCTTTTATAGACTCTTCATGTCTGGTCAAGAAAACCATTGGAAGAGTTATAACCTTGAGAAAATCTTGAGAAAACCATTGGAAGAGTTACATCTCTTGACTTTTTATTCAAAACTTATCACCGGTAATCGATTACCATAACCATGTAATTGATTACATAAAGCATTATATAAAAAGATGTGACTCTTCACAATTGAATTTGAATTTCAATGTTCAGATACACTGGTAATCGATTACCAATATATTGTAATCGATCACACCATTTAAAAATCATTTGGAATGTTGCGAATTCAGTTAAAACTTTTTGAAATCAAATTCTATCATTGGTAATTGATTGCAGAAAACTGGTAATCGATTACCAGAGAGTAAATACTCAGGTAACTTAGAAAAATTTGAGAAAACTCTTCTTGTAAAACAAAACTGTGCTATGTTTGGTTTTTGAAAAATCTTTTTCAATACTTCCCTTGTGAAGTCTTGACTTGTTGCTTCTTGGTTTCTTCTCTTGAATCTTGATTTCACCTTCTCTTGAATCTTGATTCTTCTTGATGCCTTTTCTTTAATCTTGAAATTAATCTTGATCTTGAACTTGTTGACTCAATCTTGACATCGTTCTTTTGGGCTTTTTGTCATCATCAAAACTACTTGAATCATACTTGATTCATCATCATGAAGCTTGCTTCTACATTGTTGATTCTTTTTTTTTTTAGTTTTTTTACTCTACTCTAGAGCCATTCTAAGTTTCTCTTTGAGTCCTAGCTTGCTTCTATGTCCTTTTCATTGTTTTAATTGTTGAATAATCCTTGAAAAATTGTCTTGTTAAAACTCCATTGGTTTAGCTTTCATTTTTTTTTGTCTTTGGTTATTGCTTGTCTCTTTGTTTCCTTGTTGGTGAGTTGCCATATATGGAATTGGAAAGGAGGATTTGTGCCATCCCTTGAAGAATTTGAGTCAAGAAGCAAGGGTCCAACCACCTTAAGAGCTATTGGACTAAGAAGCACTCCAAATTGAGTGAATCACCAAAGAGAGAACAACCACCAAAATTGAGGACCTTTTTGTAATTTTGTAATTGAAAATTTACTTACTTTCATTGCTTTCAAATTTTGTAACAAAAAGGCCTTTCATTGGAAGTAAGTTGGGAGCCTCCAATAGGTCACCCTACTTCCATTTGTGTGTAATAATTTTAGGCAATTTTCCCTTAGAATTGTGAGTGTTTTGATGGGAACCTTATATGTGGTCATCCAAATACTCTTAGGATTCACCTAGTTTACATTTGTTGCTTACTTTCATAGCTTATTTCCTTTACCTTCCATTGTCAAACCACCTAGACAACTTGCCTTTTACCAATTAGTTTTTACCTTATCTTTCACACCTCCTTTAGTGTTTATTTTGGCTAGTTTCAACCATAGTTTATTTTACCTTTTGTTTTCAAACCCCCAACAAGAAAGAACCACAACTTAGGAACCAATATGAGTCTTCATTCTTCATCTAGTGTTAATGGTGAGGGTTCTAGTCCTAAGGACCCTTTGTATAAGATATTAGATGATTTTGGATCCCTTAAGTTGTGGAAAGAAAAACAAGAGAGAAAAGAAAAAGGAAAAAAAAGAGTGGAAGAAATATGTCAAGATGAAAGAAAGAAAATAAGAGAGGAAGAAAGAAGAAAAATAATGAAAGAAATGAAAAGAGAAAAACATGCCTCCTATAGTAGTCATAACTCTTGTAAGAGCCTAAGTGAAGAACTTCGTGACTATTATAAAGGAAGGCATAGGTCACATCTTAGACCTCACTCCCATAGGAGAGAAAAGGAAAGAAAGCCTCAAGAGGCTAACATTAACCTCCTATACTTCCACAGGAAGGACAATTTAGAGGCTAACTTAGATTGGGAAATAAGGATAGAGCAACAACTTAAAAGGAAGTCTACTTCAAAATCTTATGGCTCTCACTCTTATCCAAAGAAAGACCAAGGTCAAGGCATCTTAGGGGTGACACCTTCTAAGCCCAAAGATGATAAGGGGAAGACAATAGAAAAACAACCCCTTAAGGCTAGTATGCAAGAGAAGACTAGCTCCATAAAGTGCTTTAAATGTCTTGGAAGAGGACACATTACTTCTCAATTCCCCACCAAGAAAACCATGATTATGAGGGGTCAAGACATTCATAGTAGCCAAGATGAGGCTACTACTTCACCTACCTCTAGTGAAAGTGAAGAAGCAAAAGGGGAAGAATCTAGTGAAGAAATCTACCCCTAAGAAGAAGGGCAACCTTTATGTTGGATCAAGTGGCCTCATAATAATTAAGAAGGGGGGGTTGAATTAATTATTCCTAAACCTTTACTAATTAAAAGTTTACTCTTCTAAGGCTTTTACTTATGTTGTTAAGAGAATAAGGAGTAGAAGAGAAACTTAATCAAAAGTAAAAGCAGAAATTAAAATGCACATTGGAAAGTAAAAGAGTAGGGAAGAAGAAGACAAACACAAGAATTTTATACTGGTTCGGCAACAACCCGTGCCTACATCCAGTCCCCATGCAACCACTGGTTCTTGAGATTTCTTTCAACCTTGTAAAAATCCTTTTACAAGCAAATATCGACAAGGGATGTACCCTCCCTTGTTCTCTTTGAACCTAGTGGATGTACCCTCCACTAGAACTGATCCACAAGAGATGTACCCTCTCTTGTTCTCAGTCAACAACCCAAGTAGATGTACCCTCTACTTGTACCACAAAGGATGTACCCTCCAATGTGTTAAGACAAAGATCTCAGGCGGTTAAACCTTTGATACTTTGTGAATGGGGATACAAAAGAATTCTCAGGCGGTTAGTCCTTTGAACACTTTTGTATAAGAGAATGGGAAGAATCAAAAGAATTCTCAGACTGTGTCGTTTTGAATTCTTTGACAAGGGAGAAGGAAGACCCAAAAGAATTCAAGCGATTAGTCCTTCGTTCTTTTGGAAAAGGGAGAAGAGAGACACAAAAAGAATTCAGGCGGTTAGTCCTTGGAGAATTCTTTTTGGCAAAGGGAGAAGAGATGAAAAGAATGAATAGCACAAGTTTTCAAGGTTTAGAAAACCAGAAAACTTTGGAAAGCTTTTGGCACAAAGAAGAATAAGAAGTTCAATAAGATTCAAGGCTTGTAAAGGATTGTATAAGATTGATTGAAAAACTGCTTTATTGAAAAGCAAATCAAAGCCTTGCTTTTATAGACTCTTCATGTCTGGCCAAGAGGACCATTAAGAAGAGTTATAACTTTTTAGAAAAACTTAAAACCAATTTGAAAAAGTCAAAAAACCATTTGAAGAGTTACATTTTTTTATTTATTCAGAAACAATCACTGGTAATCGATTACCAAATTAGTGTAATCGATTACACAAAGCTTTTATGTGAAAGGATGTGACTCTTCACATTTGAATTTGAATTTCAACGTTCAAAGGCACTAGTAATCGATTACCAAAACATTGTAATCGATTACAGCTTTTTGAAATCAATTGGAACGTTGTAAATTCATTTGAAAACTTTTTCAAATCCATTTTGCTACTGGTAATCAATTACAATAATCTGGTAATCGATTACCAGAGAGTAAAAAATCTTTGGTAAATATGTTTTGAGAAAAATCCATGTGCTACTCAATTTTTGAGAAAACCTTTTGATACTTATCTTGATTAAGCCTTCTCTTGATTCTTGAATCTTGAGTCTTGAATCTTGATCTCTTGAATCTTGATTCTTGATTCTTGATCTCTTGAATCTTGAAGTGTTCTTGATTCTATCTTGAATATCTTGAACTCATTCTTTGATTGACCTTTGAGCTTTTTGTCATCATCTTTTGTTATCATCAAAACATCTTTGAATCACTCTTGATTCATCATGAAGCTTTGCTTCTACACTTTAATGGTTAAGGAAGAGTGTAAGGAGGTAAGTGTCTCCTCCAAGAGGTTAGCTAGGAAGGAAAGTCATTTTGAAATAAAGAAAAATATTAAAGAAGCTTCCCCTCTTAAACAACCTCCACATCTTCTCCTTTGTAAAAAGACACTTGTTAGCACTGCCACACCTCTTGGGCTTGAGGTTATTCCTCAAGTAAAGGAGTTATTGGATTAGGGTTTAGTTTGTAAGAGCTTAAATCCTTGTTCTTTGTTGGTGCCCAAAATAGGTATTAATAGGCACTAAATCCCTAAAATAAGTGATATGGTGAATCTGTTGAGTGTTGAGACCCTCTTTTGTAAAATCAGTCATGCACCCAACATCTTCAGGATTCATGTACATAGGGACTCATTAGGTAGGTTTGTCGTATTTTTTTTTGTAGGAATAATCAACATGAAAATACAGAAAAAGGTAGATTTTATTGCATTACTTTCCTTAATTTTTTAAATGGTGATCAAAGGGTTCCCATAGACCCTAAGAAAATAAAGGCCATTCCTGATTGGCCCACTCCACCAAGTATAAGGGAAATCTGGGGTTGCCATGACTTAACAAACTTTTACAAAAGGTTTGTCCCATATTTTTCTATACTTGTAGCACCACTCATTGAGTTGGTGAGGAAACATGTTCCCTCATGGGAAGATCTCCATGAAAGGGGTTTTCAAACCTTACCCTACTCTAACATACCCAACATCACTAATACATATGTTTTTATTCTTTTTACAGGTGTCAAGGGAAGAAGCCCAGAGTATAAAGAACCTCGGGATTTGAGGTCAAATCCTTTTCAAGGTGGAGGGGATGATGCAATCCTACCCCCCAAGGGTATTGGATAGAAGACTCCAAGAGGATTAGGCTAGAGATGCTAAAGAAGGCCCTAGGGATCTCATGAACCTAAGGGTAGATTTTTTGAGCCCATGGGCCAAGGTTGGGTCCACTATTCTTTGTAAATATTAGAATAGGTTTTTTCTTCTTTTTGGGCTTGTATTTTGGCCATTCTAGTAATATAGGATTTTAGCCTTGTATTTCAGGGCATTTGAGTAGTCTTTGTAGTAGGGACTTTTGTATTTTCATGTATTTTGGCTTGGGGGTGAGCTTAGCTATTGTAGGGGGTGTGTAGCTTGTACAAGAAAAGTTTCATGATGAATCAAGATTGATTCAAAGATGTTTTGATGATAACAAAGGTGATGACAAAAAGCTCAAAGGTCAATCAAAGAAAGAGTTCAAGATGTTTAAGATGTTCAAGATTGAATCAAGAACACTTCAAGGTTCAAGAGGAAAGTTAATTTCAAGAATCAAGAATCAAGAATCAAGAATCAAGATTCAAGGTTCAAGCTTCCAAGAATCAACATCAAGATTCAAGACTCAAGATTCAAGAATCAAGAGAAGACTTAGTCAAGATAAGTATGAAAAGGTTTTTTCAAAAACTGAGTAGCACATGGATTTTTCTCAAAACATGTTTACCAAAGAGTTTTTACTCTGGTAATCGATTACCAGATTGTTGTAATCGATTACCAGTAGCAAAATGTTTTTGAAAAAGTTTTCAAATGAATTTACAACGTTCCAATTGATTTCAAAAAGCTGTAATCGATTACAATGTTTTGGTAATCGATTACCAGCGCCTTTGAACGTTGAAATTCAAATTCAAATGTGAAGAGTGACATCCTGTCACATAAAAAATTTGTGTAATCGATTACACTGATTTGGTAATCGATTACCAGTGATTGTTTCTGAATAAATCAAAAGATGTAACTCTTCAAATGGTTTTTGACTTTTTCAAATTGGTTTTAAGTTTTTTTTCTAAAAGTCATAACTCTTCTAAATGGTTCTCTTGACCAGACATGAAGAGTCTATAAAAGCAAGACTTTTTTTTGCATTTTAAGCAACGAATCCAATACAATCCTTTACAAGCCTTGAATCTCTTTGAACTTCTTCTTCTTCCTTTTGTGCCAAAAGCTTTCCAAAGTTTTCTGGTTTTCTAAACATTGAAAACTTGTGCTATTCATTCTTTTCATCTCTTCTCCCTTTGCCAAAAAGAATTCGTCAAGGACTAACCGCCTGAATTCTTTTTGTGTCTCTCTTCTCCCTTTTCCAAAAGAACAAAGAACTAACCACCTGAATTCTTTTGTGTCTCCCTTCTCCCTTGTCAAAGAATTCAAAACGACACAGTCTGAGAATTCTTTTGATTCTTCCCTTTTCCTTATACAAAAGACTTCAAAGGACTAACCGCCTGAGAATTCTTTTGTATCCCCATTCACAAAGTATCAAAGGTTTAACCGTCTGAGATCTTTGTCTTAACACATTGAAGGGTACATCCTTTGTGGTACAAGTAGAGGGTACATCTACTTGGGTTTGACTGAGAATAAGAGAGGGTACATCTCTTGTGGATTAGTTCTAGTGGAGGGTACATCCACTAGGTTCAAAGAGAACAAGGGAGGGTACATCCCTTGTGGATCTTTGCTTGTAAAAGGATTTTTACAAGGTTGAAAGAAATCTCAAGGACTGCAGGTCGCTTGGGGACTGGATGTAGGCACGAGTTGTTTCCAAAACAGTATAAAAACTTTTGTGTGTTTGTTTCCTTCTTCCCTACTCTTTTAATTTCCGCTGTGCATTTAATTTCTGCTTTTACTTTCGGTTAAGTTTATCTTCTACTCCTTATTTTCTTAACAACTTAGTAAAAGCCTTAGAAGAGTAATTTTTTAATTAGTAAAGGTTTAGGAATAATTAATTCAACCCCCTCTTCTTAATTATTCTGTGGTCACTTGATACAAAAAGCTAAGCTCTAGCTTCTCATTTCAAGGAGGTGAGCTTAGTTATTAGAGAGGTGTGTGTAGCTAAGCTCTAGCTTCTCTAGGAATCTTCTCAAGGAAGCTTTTCAAGAAAGTTTCTCAAGGAGGTGAGCTTAGTTATTAGAGGGGTGTGTGTAGTTAAGCTCTAGCTTATCAAGGAAGCTTCTCAAAGAAATTTCTCAAGGAAGTTTCTCAAGAAAGCTTCTCAAGGAAGATTCTCAAGGATGTTTCTCAAGAAGCTACCTAGGCTATAACGTCTGTAACACTTGTTGTAACTTTCATGAATGAAAGTCTTATGAGACACACTTCAAAGTTCCACTTCTCTCCCTCTTTTATTCCTTCAATTTTGTGCTCCTCCTTTCTCTCTTTCTTTTCCTCCATTTAAGTATCCTCTTCAAGCTTCTTATCCAAGGCACATTCTTGGTGGGAAACTCCTTCTTCCATGGCTTATTTCCTAGTGGATGGTGCTCTTAGCTTAAGTGAGATATCTTCTGTAAAATTTCATCTTCTCCTCTGTTTGAGCTGGCTCGAGTAGCCTAAAGTATACTACAATATCAAATAAACGTCTTAAATAACATATGAAAATACGGTAAATTTGATGTTTATCAACACTCCAAACTTAGAACCTTGCTTGTCCAAGGCATGACTAAACTAAAAACAAAATTGACCATTAAAAATTTAAAACAAAACTATACTAATAATAAGAGCAAAGATTCACAATGATAAGTTACAAACACACTTCTCTTTCATTCCCCCTTTTTATTCAATGATTTATTTGATTATATGCTTCAATCGTCTAATTATGGTGCCCACATTCAACTTTTTGACTCAACCAAATCGTTTGCAAAGTTCAAAACATGCAACAAGAGTGGCATTACAAATCTAGTCACATAGTAACTTGTCCTCTCATAAAGTGTTTCGCTCTTAAGCTCATGATTTATCTTGGGTAAGTGATTCACTCAATTCACATCTTAGAACACCACAGTTCAACTTTGACTTTCATCTCAAGTTAATCAATACATCAAAGGCAAGCAGAGGTCACTAAGGACTTTATTGGCTTGTAACGAGAATTAGTTAAGAAGGAGTATTGGTTTTTCTAGATATTTCAAAGTAACTTAGAGGAAGGAAAACATTAGTGTATTCGTTTAATTTCATTCACTTCCTACCAATCCTTGGCATCCTAGATTTTCAATTTCATACATACTTTGCCTTGTCCTCAATTTTGATTTTTTCTTTACTTTGCTTCTCTATTGTTTCTCTTTATTTTTCTATTTTTCAGATTTTTCCTTTTTCAATACTATACAAGAGAGAATGAGGATAATAATTTCAACCTTTTTTCACATAATAGCTTGTTGGTACCCTTTATTTTGTTCCCTTTAAGGGGTACATTGCCACTCTAAACTTAAAACTTTTTCCAATCCCTAGACCTATGCTCTCCTATCCTTTAAGTTAAGGGTAGTAGTGGATATATAAACATATAAATTTCAAGGTTAGGGATGAACAATGTAGGGTAGGCTTTTTGGCTTTTGGCCAAACATGAAAACATGGCCTTGATCATTTCAATGCATACAATTACAATCAATCTACAAGAGATTCGGTCAAATTCTACTGTGAGTGAAATAAAAGTTTTTCTCAACATGAAAAAATTTGTATTATTTTATGGTGAGTTTGCAAGAAAATGGTGATGCTTCTTATTCACTTGTGTTTCCTTATCTTCCTAATAATAAACATATTCCTAAACTACCATACATATACCAAACAACTAAACTAATAAAGCGAAATTAACAAAAAGAAAAAGAGAGGGGTAGAGAAGGGTTCACTTAGGGCTGAAGAGCCCTCAACATCTCCTATTTTCCAATGTAGCCTCGCTACCTCTATGGACAATGAGTACGTGGTCCTCCAAACGAGTTGGGTGTTAAGAAGGCTACACATGATGAACAAAACTCAAAAATGCAACTTAGTGCTATGCTGTTGAGTGATAAATTTTTTATTTTTATTTATTTATTGAACTCTTAATTGAAAGCTAAAAACTATTCTAAATGAATATGATCTAAAATGTAAGAGTTAGAAAGCTAGATTGCCTTCTAGTAAACGTTTCTTTAACATCACTAGCTTGATGTTTGGTGTCGCTCTTAGGATCTTTGAGCTTGATGACTATTGTGTGTTGTGGGACTTCTCCACCAAGGTAGATCTTCAATCTTTGGCCATTAACCAACCAGTTGCGGTCTTTGGATTGGTCCTTTATCTCTATATCTCCATAAGGCTTAACGTCTTTGACAGTAAAGGGATCACTCCATCTCGATTTTAATTTTCTATGAAATAACTTTAATCTTGAGTTGTAGAGTAATACTTGTTGTCTGGGCCTGAATTCTCTATGAAGGATCTTTTAGTCATGGTACCTCTTAGTTCTTTCTTTGTAGAGTTTGGATGATTCATATGCATTGAGGTGCATTTCTTCAAGTTCTTGTAGTTGTACCTTCCTTTTCTCTCCTGATGTTGTAGAGTCTAAGTTTAGGAACTTCATGGCCCAATGAGCTTTTATTTCTAACTCCACTAGTAGGTGTCATGATTTTCCGTACACCATTCGAAATGGGGAGAGGCCAATGGGTGTTTTGAAGGTTGTTCTATATGCCCATAGGCAATCATCAAGCTTTACAGCCAATCCTTCCATGAAGTAGCTACGGTCTTTTCTAGTATCCTCTTGATCTCTCTATTTGAAACTTCAACTTGTACATTTGTTTGCAGATGATAGGGTGATGCTACTTCGTGTCGAACATCATAGTGTTGGAGGACTTTTGAGAGTTGAGCATTACAAAATTGTGTACCTCCATACTTCCATCTACTTTAAGACATAGTCTACTGCTACCAAGTTATATTCGATGCCACGTGAGGATGGTAAGGGACCAACAAAATAAATTCCCCAACAATCAAAGACTTCTACCTTTTGCATGTTCTGTAATGGCATTTCATGTCATCTAGATATGTTCTGGTTCGTTGACAGCTGCCGCATGATCGTGCATGGTTATAAGCATCTTTGAAGAATGTAGGCCAATATAATCTTTCTTGAAGGATCTTTGCAGTTGTTCTTTCTCAGTTAAAGTGGCCTCCTCATGGTGAGTTATGGCAATGCCAAAGTATGCTAGCTTGTTCTTCCTTTGTTACACATCGCCTTAACAAACTGTCAAAACAAATACAAAAAAGAATAGGGTCATCCCAAACATACCTAGTGGCTTCTTGGAAGAACCTTTTTCTCTCATGGAATTTCATACCTTGTAGTAGTTGTTCCATGGCCTTAAACTTTGCTATGTCAGCAGACCAAGGGTAGTCCACATCCTTGAAGCTTATTGCCATGAGTGTCTCGCCTGGGAATTCTTCTTCGATCTCTTTTTATTTCTTGGTGACTTCTTCATTAACCAATCTCGATAGATGATCGACTACTAGGTTGTCACACCCATTTTTGTCTCAGATCTCTAGATCAAACCCTTGTAGTAGAAGGACCCATCTAATTAATGTTGGCTTGGAATCCGCTTTGGTGAGTAGATATTTTATAGTTGAGTGGTCGGTGTGCACAATGATCTTTGATCCTGTAAGATATGCTTGAAACTTTTCAAGGGCATAAACTACTACTAGCATCTCCTTCTCTATTGTTACGTAGTTGATTTGGGTTCCATTTAGCACTTTGCTGGCATAGTAGATAACATGAAATCTTCCATTCGTCTTTTGTCCTAATACTGTTCCTAACGCATAGTCACTAGCATCACACATTAATTGAAATTATTTCCCCCAATTGGGAGCCACTATAACTGGTGTGATTACTAGCTTCTTTTTCAAGAGGTTGAAAGCTTGAAGGAATTCTTCATTGAAGTGGAATGAGTTCTCTTTGACAAGTAAATTATTGAGGGGTTCGGAAATCTTTGAGAAATCTTATGAACTTTCTATAGAAACCAGTGTGCCCCAAAAAGCTTCTTACTCCCTTCACGTCTCGAGGTGGTGGGAGCTTTTCAATTACTTCTATGTTGGCTTGATCTACTTCAATACCTCTTGTTGAAATTTTATGCCTGGGCAGTATACCGTTGGTTACCATGAAGTGCGATCTTTGCCAATTAAGCACAAGGTTCTTTTCAATGCATCTTTTTAGGACTCTTTCCAAGTTGATGAGACATGATGTGAATGAATCTCCAAATACATTGAAATCATCCATAAATACCTCTGCATTTTTCTACCATGTCAGAAAAGATGGCATTAATACACCTTTGGAATGTGGTTGGTGTATTGCATAGTCCAAAGGGCATTCTCCGATAGGCAAAAATTCCAAATGGGCAAGTGAAGGTTGTTTTCTCCTGATCCTCCAGATTAACAAGAATTTCATTATACACCAAGTATCCATTCAGAAAGCAATAGAAGGCTTGACCGACTAACCTCTCAAACATTTGATCTATGAAGGGAAGATGAAAATGGTCTTTCCTTGTTGCCTAGTTGAGAAGGTGATAATCGATACACATTCTCCAAACGGTCACGATCCTTGTAGGACTCATTTAATTCTTGTCATTCTTTATCACTGTTATTCCACCCTTTTTGGGGACTACTTGCACGGGGATTACCCATGAACTATAAAAAAGACATATATTATTCTAGCTTCAAGAAGCTTCAATACTTCTTTTCAGACTTTCTCTTTCATCACCAGGTTGAGTCTTTTGTGTGGTTGTGTTATTGGTTTGAAGTCCTTTTCAAGGTTTATGTTGTGGAAGCAGATGGATTGGACTATTCCTTTGAGGTTGGAGATTTGCCATCCTAAGGCTTGCTTGTGCTTCTTTAGTACCTCCACTAGTCTTTTTTCTTCCTATTTGTGCAATATGCTACTAATGGTGGCTGGTTTCCCATCCTTGCCCTCTAAAAAGACATATTTAAGGTGAAGAGGCAAGGGACTTAATTCCAAGATAGGTTTTTATTTAATCAAGGTTCTTAAATCTTCTATTTTATTTTCTTACACTTCTTTTGAGGAATCTAGGTGTTGGATGCATTCCATTAACTCTTCATTATGCTCTAGTGTAAGATCTTCCACGATGTTGGTTAAAGGAAGCTCTAATGGTGTTGGTGTTACGATTTGTGGAGTTTGTTCGTCTAATAATTCATCAATCATATCCACCTTGAAGCAAGATCATTTATCCTTAGGGTGCTTCATTGCTTCATGCACATCAAATGTGATATCCTCGTCATCCACTTGTAAAGTGCATTTGTCCTCTGCAACACTGATGTTGACATTAGCAGTATTCATGAATGGTCTTCCTAGAACTAAAGAGACAATGACATCTTCTTTGATAACCATGATGACAAAGTCCACTAGTATGGTGAACCTTGTTGGACTTCCCCTGCGGTTACTTTTTGTTCCACTTTTTCTTCGTTCGAATATATTTAAGGGAAATCCGGATTACCCAAAAGCGCACCGGATCGTCAAGTATTTAAAATTAAAATGGATGAATTCGAGTATCGAACACAGGGAACTAATGTTTGCCTTAATTAAGTTCAGAAATGAAGCATTGTTGAGAGAACATGTATGATTGATAATTTCAAATAGAATTTAAACTAAACTTTTATGCTAAAAACTATAAAATGCAAGGTAAATAATAGTGACAACGCTATGCTGTTACAAACAAGCTGATGCATAGAAATATATTTCTCTAATCGATAGTGCTCTTGTGTTCTATGTTGTAGCCTAAATTACTAAACCTTCGATCCCTCGTCAGGACGAATTAATCCAAGCTTCATCCGCATATCCCGAATTTATGACTAAGCCCGATTTAGACAACCCTCTTAGGTTTAGACTAACTTAAACTGAGTTTTGTATGCAGATCCCTTATGTAAGACTAGATTCAGCTCAAGTAGCTTACGAAAGTTTAGCCTAATTTAGCCTAAGCTTCGTCCGCAGATCCCTCATGTAAGACTAGGCCTAAACTAAATTGCATTATTGTAACAGCATAATTAAAACCAAAACTTAACCCGCAAATCCCTCATCTAAAACTAAGTTTTAATCCTGCTTCAATCAAGTTCTAAGGCAACAGTACATTTCCCAATGCTAAAGTCACCTAACTGTGCACACAAATGGGTGATCAGACCAAAAGCATACAAACATCAAGCATTGAAGGAAGCATTGAACATAGAAAACATAATCAATTAGATATTATGTATTTACATCAGCTGTTCATTAGAAATCCCCAACTAGGGTGTTCAGCCAACCATTACAGAAGAAACCCTAACAATAATAAGCTTACAAAACTTGGGTATCTCTGCAAAAGCTGATCTTCTTACTGCCTCTAGAGCTCTTTTCCCTAAATAGGCACTGTGGCTGCTGTGGAATCTGTGCCAATCATCTGCCTACCCTAATTCTGCACAAAATATACTTTAAATAGGCTCTAAATTCACGACGTTGCGCTTAGCGCCACCCTCCTGCTTAGCGCGGGTAAGTGGATTCGGGCTTAGTGTCAGTCGTGGGCTGAGCCTGGCTGAAAACACATGTTGCGCTTAGCACGCGGCCTTGATATTGATGCCTTGCTAGATTCTTCTGTCGCATTAAGCACGTTGAAGCTGCGCTTAGCGGTGGATGTGCGCTTAGCCCAACTGCTGAGTGTTCAGCTTCCGGCAAGTGCACCGGATCGCACAAGTAGTATAAAACGGTAAGATTCGAGTATCGAACACTCGGGGAACTTGTGTTATTTGGTAAGCTATTTCAGCAAATAGGCGTCTATTGTGTAAAAGTAAGTGTGAATATGGACAAGTGTATAAACTATCTCTGCAAAAAGAAAGAAAATCACGCGAGAGAAATGATGTGTAAAAACCAGTAGAGAACACGTTGGTCTTCCCAATAGGTGCCTGATGCTCAAAAGATATTTTCTATCTAACAATGCTCATGTGTTCTTATGGCGTCTCTTGAAATACTAAACCCCGATTCCTCATGATAGTTTAGCCTAATCCTGATCAAGCATCATCCACAGATTCCTCTTGTAAGACTAAACTCAACCAGGACCGCATTAAGACATATACTCAACTAACTTATCGTATCTCGATTCCTCGTGAAAGCACGACAACTCAGCCCTGCACTATCAAGGACTTTAGAGTCAGATCAGTTTCCACTGTTGAATGACCCTAACAAAGCATACATCTACGTGATCAAGGTAAAGGCATACTGGAATGAAAAGCAGATAGCACAGAGAACACACAAAACATCATTAAATAGATAGAAATATATTTACATCAGGTATCTATAGGGAAGATCCAATAGAGGATTTAGCTTTCCATACCAGGAAGCCTTCTTAACAACAAAGAGAAGAACAAGATGGAAGATTGCCAAAATATAAGTAGTGAGGATGTCTCCTTCACCTCTAGGATCTCACAATCACTCACAAACTCATCTCAAGCTCTCAAACCGGCTCTTGCTTCAAGCTCTAGTCTTTGCAGATCTTCACACAACAAAATCTCTCAAAACTCTCTGGAACTTTGACCTTTCTCTCTCTAGAAACCCTAGACATGCAAAGCTCTGAATGCCAGTCCAAACTCCCTTCTCAAAATTAGATTTTAGGCTTAAATAGATGGCATTGTTTGTGCTCGTGCGCTTTGCGCATGTATGGACCGCTTAGCGCACATTAGTGATTTTTGGCTTAGCGCGCCTTTCTCGCTTAGCGGATGAACTGAAGCGGTGCACTTAGAGAGATGAAGCGGTGCACTTAGCAAACCTGTACAACTCATCATCTTCTAGATTCTTCCTCTCGCTTAGCCCAGGAGTGTTGCACTTAGTGGATGCTCGCTAAGCCAGCAGATTGGCTTAGCGAGAAGGTGAAAGCAACCTTTTCCAAAGCTTGTCTAATTAACCTGAAATTGAGAGAAAATGATTATTAAACACACAAAATGAAAATACTAAGTATTTATTACCAATACTTAACAGAAAATACTTATAACATTACAAAATAACCATAAATTGGGAGAGTTCGATACAATTTATACAAGTTTTATACACAAAAGTTAGTCATTTTCACCGACTAACAACTCCCCCAAATTTACAGTTTTGCTTGTCCTCAAGCAAAAAGAGAACAACTCACTTGTCCTCAAGTGACAATGACATGCAATGACTATGTACAGAGGTGTATGCTACAAAGTTACTGATTGCATGATAAGAGAATGGAGTAAAATGCCCTCATCACTTGTGTTTCACAAGGTATGCAGTTATCCAAAGAAAAGAATGAAATATAACCTGAACAAATAGATGGAGTTAGGCATAAGACAAATATCAAGGAAAGTAGCTTAAACCACAGTCTCACGGCTACAGTTTCACTCATGCACAAGTGTTTAAGCTATTCATTAATAACAACTAGCAGGAGGTCCAATCTTTGAATTTCATCTCATGCCATAAAGTTAGAAATGTATAAACAGAATCAGAAGGACTTTCTCAGGTTTGTAGTGAGGCTTGGCTACAAAAATTCATTGGTTTTTCTAGGATTCAAAGGCTTAGATTATAAGAAACACAAATCCTTGACTTATCCCAATGGTCTTGTATTATACAAGTAGCTTTCTCACTATCTTTTCCTTTCAAGTTGCTTTTGACCTTATTGTACAACACAATTTATTCTTTTCTTTCTTTTTTTTAACATAGAACTTATTTGTTGTGTGTGCTGATGCTTAACCTTTTTCTTTTCATTCTAATTGAATTTCCTCCCTTAAATTTAGATTAAATTTGCCTTTAACCATATGCTCTCCTAAAATATAAACAAGGTATCAGGAGATAATTATTTAAGTTCAGGGTTCAAATTTTTTACAATATCATTCAGCTCAAAAAGGGAGCAAGGGAAGCAATTATCATTCAAGGTAAGTTGTTTGGTCAAAAGAGCTTGTGTATGTACAATCATGGCCTTCATCATGTCCTCATTTATACATTTCATTCTAAAATTCAAAGATTTATGCAAAGATTATCACTCACAGCTAGTCGTTAACTCACAGAGTAAGGTCATACTCTCACCGGTTTTGGTTCAAGCTTTACTTTCTCAATCAATCTATCTACTGACTAACAATTCTAATTGCAAGTTCACATTCTTGTTCTTTCTTTGTCTAACATACACACTTGCTCAAACTCATGAAAGGAAACACAAACTCCATCACAGTCATGCACTCAATTCAAAATAAAAGCATACAACCATGTTCCACAAAAAGATAAAAGTGTTTCACTGTCATGTCATCAAAAACAAGTCTAACTGTTCAAAATGCTTCAAGATGAGCAAACTAATTACCCATAAATAAAACTAGTAGTATATGCAGACATAAAGGAAATATTGTACGAAAATCAAAATTATAATAATAATAAATCAAAAAGCAAAAGGTATCATCAGGAATTAAAATTCCTGTGACTTGTCCTGATTGTCCTGTATCTGACCATCCTCCTCATCTATTAAGCGAAGCACAGGGGTAGTTGGAGGAGAGGTGTTCGGAGATAGGACTGATGTGGTTTGATCCTCATGAGTGGAGGGGTCTGCTGCCTGCTGAATTGAAGCCATATCCGCCATTGGTTCTGAAGGCTCAGAAGTGGCATCAAGAGATTTCTCAGACGTGGCTGCAACTTCTTGTGTTTCAACTACCCTCTTCCTTCTGATCAGGGGATATGAAGTGGAAGTCTCGGATGACTCATCCTCCCTCTGCTGTGGTACTTGAGCAGTGAGACCTTCGTCTTCCCTGTGAAGGGGAGGCTGAGTCCCAGGCCAGGCTACCCATTCATTAAACTGTTCAACAAAAGGGATAAAGTCTGGAGGTGCTACCAGCTATAAACTTTGTAATAAAACTATCTGCCCCTAATGTATGCTTTAAACCATGGCTTCAAGATGTTGAAAGTCTGCAGAAGAAGGGGTAGAAGGAGCTGCTGAGGTACGTGCTGGAGGAGGAGCTGTAGATGTGGAAGGAAGCTCAGCTGGCCTTGCCCTCGCTCTCCTAGCCCCTCTAATAGAAACTATCAGATCATTAAGGTTCCAATAGTTTTTCCTGATATAGGCTAAGTTAATGACCGGGCTCAAGCGTTCGAAGACTAGGCTGTCAAAAGCAATCCCTCTAGACCTACATAGAGTTGTGATAAGAGCAAGGAACCCAAGTCTAGAGGAGTTAGATTGGGCCATAGATGTGATCTGTCCAGAGATGAGAGCTCCTACATTCATGTCCAGCAGAGAGACTAGGCCAAAGATTAATCTAGCTTTATCTATAGTCAAATCCAAGGTGTGGGAAGTCGGAGCCAGGATGGAGTATGAGAGAACACTCCAAACCTGAGCAAGAGTGGTCAGATCTTTCCTGAGGATCTTCCCAGGATGGCCTTCAGCATTTAAAACAAACCCTCGGCCAGGTATACACAAAGCAACCTCAATCTCTCTAATATCAGTGGGCATCCTGCAGGCAGTATCTGCAGTAAGCGGGTAAGGATTCTCCCTCAGCCAGTACCACAGGTGTCTCTAGGAAGGTGTTGAGGCTGTCTGCATCAATTTTTATCAAGTGGCCTTGGATTTTGACTTGTTTTGGGGAAGGCCCCTCGGGACTGTAGAGGTTGGCGTAGAATTCCTTCACTAGGGCAAGGTCGATGCTGCTGCCAGCAAAATTGGTGAGGCGCTTATGGAAGTTACGCCTCTCCAATTCAACCTTGAACTCATCAAACTCCGTATGTTATATTTCTACCTTCCTCTCAACTAGTATATGTCTTCCTAGCACATTGTCTGTGTATCTGGTCCAGGCCTCGAAGGAGTGGAATCTTCTTGTGTCATATTGAGTTGTGGGCCTTGCACCAATGCTCTTTCTTTTTCTGGAAGACATCTGCAGACAAAGGAATCAAACATTTGATCAGGACACAGTTATTCAAATTTTATAAACTGAAAAAAGGCACTGGCTGCTTAGCGAGATGTGGTCCGCTTAGCTGGCCTTGTAAAAAAAACACTATCGCTTAGCGACATGTGGAGCCGCTTAGCAAAAGTTTCAGAATTTTTAGACTCTGCAAAATTGGCTTAGCAGGAAAGCGCCCGCTAAGCTGAACATGTGCCGCAAGGATTTGCGCTAAGCTCCTTGAAGGCTACGCTTAGCGGCACCAACTCTTCAAAAATTTCACTAAGTGTTGGGAGCTTAGCGAGTGAAGCTCGCTTAGCTCAGCGGATGTCGCAACCAATTGTGCTTGGCTCAGGAAAGCTCGGCTCAGCGCTCGGCTATCAACGAAAAAATTGATTAAGTTACCTGGGCTTAGCGATTCAGCCTCGCTTAGCCACATGTAGTACAGCAAGAGGATGAGTGTTCATCCTCAAAGGATGAACTCGCTTAGCGCGGTAAGCGCACTTAGCGAGTTCTTCAGATAACGCTTACATACAATGAGTATTGATGAACTCGCTTAGCGCAGCATGCTCGCTTAGCGAGTTCATCGCGTTTTCCAGAAAACACAGAAAGCGTAGTTCGTTTTCTCGCATTTATCAAGCCTCTAAAAGGCATATCAGACATGCAATGTGTGCGTCATACTCAATTCAGTATACAAGCATGTATAGCCCTAATCTTAAACTAATTATACAAAACATAAAAACCCTAAAAATCTAAAGCTACAGTTGATGTCTTCTACCCTAAAGTTAATTCACGAAAAAGAGAAAAAGAATCAAGGAACTTACTTGGATGGTGTATGAGTGATGTTTCAAAGTCAAAAATGCACAAAGAATGCACAGACGCAAAATGTGCAAATTTTTGGGGGGAGAGAATGCAGAGACAAAGTTTTTGGAATCTGGCTAATGTGAGTGTAACTACTGTTACACTCACTTAAGCAGTTTTTCGATACCTTCGCTTAGCGGACCGCTGCGCTAAGCAAGCAAGAGAGATGTTTGATTTCTCAATAAGGCTCGCTTAGCAGACCCATGCGCTTAGCCGACGTTTCAAATTCAAAATCTTTTTTTTATTATTTTTTTTAACAGAGACTTGGCTTAGCATGAGGGTGAGTCTGCTTAGTGAGGTCTATAGATTAGAAAAGCTGCAACTCTCACTAGGCCTAGCTCTGGCCAGCTCAGCTAAAATGATACATCTTAAGTATAGAGGAGCATGCGCTTAGCTGAGATGGACTTTCTTAGTGCTCACATTGCCGCAATGAATCTCACTTAGCTGCCATGACTGGCGCTTAGCGTCATGGACCTCAATTAAGGTCGTAAGGATTTGCGCTTGGCGACAATAGGTCACGCTTAGCCATGGATAAGCTGTCGCTTAGCGATTAGGCTGAAGCTTAGCTAAATTTAGATCGAATTGAGGTTAGCTTAGCTCAACCTTGACCAGCTTAGCGGACCAAATCAACCTCAGATGCAAGGGTTGGGTGCTAAGCGCTTGAGACTCGCAGCTTAGCGCATGAACAGACATGCGCTTAGCGAAAAAACTATTTTCTTTTCCAGAAAATATTTTTTTGAGTTATTTTTCAGTCCTTTTTCCTTGAAATTGAAACCCTTATGTTAAGTATTCAAAGATTGGCTGATATACTCCTATTTACAAATTATATAGCAAGTTCCAAATGATTTAAATGCATAAAAAAAAACCAAGATAACATAATTTAAAATTGGGTTGCCTCCCAGGAAGCGCTTCTTTAACGTCATTTGCTTGACAGATAGCTTAATACCTTCAAGGTGGCATGAAAGTCACAAAGAACACATCTTCCTTGAAGTTTTGCCTTTTAGCTAGAAATTCCATAAACTTCATATAATCTGGAAGGACATTCCAAATCATTTCAAGAAAGGTGTTAGTTATTTAAGAAAGAATGGCACTTAAGGTTTCCTCATGCTCTCCTCGCCTTCCTTTCTTATCAACCAGTTGATGAGGAAGGTTATTGCTTTGGAGAATATTTTCTTGTTGGTTTTCTACTGTTGAGTACTTCTCCCATGGTTGTTGTGCTTGTTCCTCATCTTTTTCTCTTGACACATGCTTTTTTACAGGGCCTTTCTCTTGAACTTCAGCCTCTACAAAGGATTTTTCTCGTCTAGACATAAATTGAGTCACTGCTTCTGACAGCTCACCAACCTGGATTTCTACACTTTGGAGTGCTCGTTGAGTTGATTTAGTTGTTTCCATGAATTGCATCAATAGTTTATCCATATTGGAACCTCTTTCTGCTTCATTTTGATAGTAAGGTTGTAACTCTTGTCCCCCTTGAAAGTTTTCTATTGAGTAGTTCTTACCAAAATGAATTTCATGATTTTTCATTGAATTTTGATTAGCTTTTGAGCTAGCATGGTATGCCATGAATTCTTCAAACACACTTTCAAGATTAGGAGTTCTTTCTTCTTCATATTGATTATAAGGACTTAACTCCTGTTCCCAACCTTGATCGTGTGCCTTCTTAACAACAAAGAGAAGAACAAGATGAAAGATTGCAAAAATACAAGTAGTGAGGATGTCTCCTTCACCTCTAGGATCTCACAATCACTCACAAACTCATCTCAAGCTCTCAAACCGGCTCTTGCTTCAAGCTCTGGTCTTTGCAGATCTTCACACAGTAAAATCTCTCAAAACTCTCTGGAACTTGGACCTTTCTCTCTCTAGAAACCCTAGACATGCAAAGCTATGAATCCCAGTCCAAACTCCCTTCTCAAAATTTGATTTCAGGCTTAAATAGGTGGCCTTGTTTGTGCTCGTGCGCTTTGCGCACGTATGGACCGCTTAGTGCACGTTAGTGATTTTTGGCTTAGCGCGTCTTTCTCGCTTAGCAGATGAACTAAAGCGGTGCGCTTAGAGAGATGAAGCGGTGCACTTATCGAACCTATACAACTCATCTGCTTCTGGATTCTTCCTCACTCTTAGCCCAGGAGTGTTGCGCTTAGTGGATGCTCGCTAAGCCTGTAGATTGGCTTAGCGAGAAGGTGAAAATAGCCTTTTCCAAAGCTTTCCTAATTAACCTGAAATTGAGAGAAAATGATTATTAAACACACAAAATGAAAATACTAAGTATTTATTACCTATACTTAACAAAAAATACTTATAACATTACAAAATAACCACAAATTGGGAGAGTTTGATACAATTTATACAAGTTTTATACACAAAAGTTAGTCGTTTTCACTGACTAACATTGAGCTAAGCTCAACTGTCACTTTTGGCACTTCATGACTTAGCCTCTTTTTCACCTGAAATTGCATATATTTCATCATTAAATCTATTGGACATATTCTAGAGACAACTTTATCCATAAAACAATATTTATTTACAAAAATCACTACAAAATAACCATAATTTGGGGAACTATACAAGTTTTGGAAAATGATTTCTATACAAAAGTTATTCGTATAAAGCGACTAACAAAATCCCCCAAATTTACAGTTTTGCTTGTCCTCAAGCAAAGAAAGAACAATTCACTTGCCCTCAAGTGACAAAGACAGTGGCCAATCAAAATAAAATGGTGTTTGATTCATCAAGGATATCAACCATATGAATTGAATATCATGGAATGCTTAAATCAATTACTTCTCACAAGCATGAAGTTTTTCAAAGATAAGAGCACAAGTATAAGAGTCACAGCTGAAATAAGCTAGTAAGCATGACAGAAATCAAGGAAGGATCATCAACCAAAACCTCACAGTCATTGTATCACTCAAACTCAAGTGTTTAGGCTTATTCCATCTTAAACAACCAACACAAGTTTCAACCTTTGCATTTCATCTCCTATCATACAAAAGTGAATCCGAAGGACTTTCTAGGCTTGTAATGGGGTTAGGCTGCCAACAATTCATGGTTTTTCTAGGATTCAAAAGCTTAGGTTCTAGGAGAGCATTCATCCATAGAATAACCTTCACTTTTTCATTCATTCCTTCCCCAAACTTGCCCTTTTTCTTAGGCACTTAGCTTTCACACCTGAAATTATAGCATACACACTTATTAACTTTATTTGTACTTACAATTTTTTTTTAACACAGAAAACAGAAACAATGTGTATATACTATTTTCTTTGATCATTTCAATCCTTACCCAGTGCAAAAAATTAAACTAAAGTGTTCATAATGCAAAAAATTTAAACGTCCTGCTCCTCCTATGGCTGGTCTTCATTAAGATCCAGTGTTGGAGCTGCTAAAGAATCTTGAATAGTCTGCTCAGGCTCCACCACTGGTGTGGCATCATCAGGTGCATACGCAGGGGCTGGAGATAGCTCTAGAATCTGCTATGGAGTAGCCTCCTCCTCCTGAGTCGTATGTGTACCTACATCAAAATCAAAAGGCTTAGGAGGAGTGAGCTCATCCTCATCCTTTGTTGCTGCTGCTGCTGCTGGAGGCTCCTCAGTCACAGGCTCCTGGGCTGTGGAGGCCCCACCCCCTCCAGAGGAAGAAGGCTGGTCTCCTGGCCAGGACACCTGAGCATCAAACTCCTCCATGTTCATAATGAAGGGCAAGCCCAAGCCCTGAAGGCTCTGCATGATGATGGACTGCCCCCTATGGATGCTTTGAAGCATGGAGTGTAGCATTTGAGGAGTGAAAATAAAATCTACTGGACCTGTAGATATTGGAGCTGGAAGTGGAATCTCTAAAGGTGCTGGAGGAATCACTAGGATCTCTGTGGAGGAAGAGGGAGGAAGTGTAGAAGAAGAAGGTACTGGTGCCTTTGATGATGCTGAAGTGGAAGGGGCCTCAGATCTCTTACCTCTGGCCTTCCTGGGTCCTCTGAAAGTTACTATTGGATCAACAAGATTCCAACAGTTCTTCTTAATGTATGCCAAATTAATGGTAGGACTTAGGCTCTCCAAGGATCTTAAGTCAGACTGAACTCCCCTAGCCTTACATAAAGCTATAATCAAGGCAGAGAATCCAAGTCTGGATGTGTCATCCTGAGCAATAAGGGAGATCTGGTGGGAGATGAGGTACCCCACATTCATGTCTGGTCGAGGCCATACCCGAATCAAATAAACATTAAAAATGCAGTATCTAGGAAGTGATCCTAGGTCATCTCCCAACGAACAATGGTCAACCAAACGTTCATAACAGATAGTAATAAAACAGTAACGAATTGGGGGGGGGGGGGTTATTTGTTTTTGTAATTTAAACAGCTAGCAAATTTTAATTAGAAAATAATAGAATTAAAACATGTTATTTCCCCTTGATTCACAAGCAAGTCTCTTATCCTAGGTTACGAGAATTTATCCTTAATCAGTTCAACCACTAAATCCAACCCTAAATTAAATTACTAAGCGAAAATTAACATAAATTTGTCATTATGTGATTAAGCAACACATACACCAATTGATCATGAACAAAACTAATCATTAAGCATGAACGTAAATGAAGCACAGAGACAATTAATCAAGCACTAAGCATGCATGGATTAATAGCAACAAATACAGAGCAATTGGTGAAGAGGAAAAACTGATTAGAATTCAATAGTAATAACAAAACCTCAAAGAGAGTTGTGCTTGATCCTCAAGAGAAAACAACGCTGGAGACTTAGCCTTCCATTAATCAGTAGAAAACGAAATTGCAATTGGAAGAAGAAAACAAAATTGCATATTGAAGCAGAAGACGAATTTTATTGCTGTGGCTAATTAGTAATTAAAATGGTGACAAAAAGGGTTAAGAAATAGGAGAAAATAATGACACATCAAATCCCCCTACACTTAGCCTTTTGCACTCCTAGGCAAAATTAAAAAGCAAAGCGAGGAACAAATCCATAGACATTAAAGAGAAACAAACAAACACAAAAACAATTACATATTTCTCAATGAATCTCAAGGAATGAAAGGAATAGGCAACATCCAACACGTAGAGAGTTAAAGAATCAAGACAGTCATGAAAATCATCCAAGCATCTCAAACATGGCAAGATAGTCAATCAGCTCAAGAATTGAATGAAAAGTGATAAAGCCTCACAAGATATGCTCTCTATCTCTCAAGTGTCTAGGCTACTGTTTACTCTCAAAGCACCCATGAAAAACAAACACCACATAGACTTGGCAAAACTCTAAAATTGACAACCAAACTCGCCAAACACATACACATGAGGATCAAAAGGTCTTTTAAGGTTGTAATGGGGCCAAGGACTAGGTAGAGGAAAGTATGGGATAAGTAGCTAAAACCCAAAGGAATAGAGGAGCAATGGGGAATAAGTGGGAACTAAGAAAAATTAGTAAACCCCAAAAGCAAAATTAAAAATTAAGCATAAAAAGTATACCCAAAACAAAATCAACCAAGTCCTCAAACAAATCCAAGTCTTCAAACCAAGACCTCATTTATTCAACTTCATTCTTTTTCTGTTTTTTTTTTTCGTTTTTTTTGTTTTGTTTTTTTTAACGTGAACAGTAGCAATTGAAAGCATTTGAAAAAATAAAGCAACAATTAGGCAATATATGTATATACATGAAGCATGGCCAAAATACATCATCAAGCATGGCCAACAAAAATATATCATCCAATGAAACATACCCCCCCCCCCCCCACACACTTATTCCCAAAACAATTCCAAAGCTCCAAAATTCCTTAAGGGTAGGGTGAGATCATGGTTTTTCACTTAAGGCTTGTAATGAGCTTCAAAACAAAGAAAGGGAACATAGGCTCAAAGGGGCTATCAAAGGAATTAATTCAAGGTAGGCTCATTTGGCTAGAGGCTTATAAGAACAAAATGCCTAAATCATCTCCCAACATGCAAATGAAGCAAGAAGTATCAACAAGAGTCAAGCGAAGGCTATTGTACAAGCAATCAATGGGGCAAAACACACCGAATAAAATAGATGATGATGGCTCAAATTCTCACCAAGGGTAAATCTATCACTTTCAATTTGAACTTTGAAAACTAACTTGACATGTAGAGAAAAACAAGGATTTCAATTCACAAAATGCCAAGAAACTCCTATTTCAAAAACAATTACTCATTACCAGTATATAACCTATAATTCAAAGAGAAACATGCAATGTTGTACACAAAACATAAAACCAAAATAACAAAATTAACCTAGAACCTAACAAAATTAAACTAGAAAACCCAATAAAATTAAAGAACAATCTCCCCCCCCCCCCCCCACACACACTTAAACAACACATTGTCCTCAATGTAGCACAATCATAAGATCAAGAGCAATCAAAACAATCAATAAATGTGGACAAGTACAATAAAAGTAAAGAAGGAGACAGAAAAAGAAAACTCCCTAAGTCATGGCGGAAGAGAAGTAAGGTGAAGTAAGAAGGTCTCCTCCACCACTACATCCACTAAGGAGGGATTTGTGAGGAATGGTTTCAGCCGGTGTCCATTGACTTTGAAGCTCTTATCTGTGGATTCACTTTTGATCTCAATTTTATCATAAGGAAAAACATTAGCCACCACTAAAGGACCAATCCACTTTGACCTCAACTTACCACTCATGAGTTCGAGCCTAGAGTTATACAATAGAACTTTCTATCCAACAACGAAGTCCTTCTTAGCTATCAAGTTGTCATGGAACTTATTGGTGTTATCCTTGTAGAATTTGGAATTCTCATAGGCTTCCAAACGGATCTCATCTAGCTCACTTAGTTGCAACTTCATTTCCTCTCGCCTGAGAAGTTGCAGGTCTTTACAACCCAGTAGACTTTGTGCTCTATCTCTACAGGAAGATGACATGCCTTGCCAAAGAAAACCTGATAAGGAGACATTCCTATGGGTGCTTTGTAGGCAGTCCTATGCTCCCAAAGAGCATCATCCAGCCTGGTGATCCAATCCTTTCTGTTCGGCTGCACAATCTTCTCCAAGATCCTTTTTATCTCCCAGTTTGAAATCTTTGACTGCCCATTAGTTTAGGGGTGGTAAGGTGTGGAAATTTTGTGCACGACCTCATACTTTCTGAGCAAGGCATACATGGATCTGTTACAAAAATGGGTGCCTTGATCACTAACGATGGCTCTAGGGACTCCAAACCTGCAAAACAGATTATATCTAACAAAATCCACAACAACCTTAGCATTGTTAGTTCTGGTTGGTTTGGCTTTCACCCATTTTGAAACATAATCAACAGCACGGAGAATATAAACAAAACCAAAAGAGACAGGGAAAGGCCCCATAAAATTTATACCCCAGGCATCAAACACCTCACAGAATAACATGGGTTGTTTAGGCATTTGCTGTCTCCATGAAAGTGAGCCACCTGCTCTCTGAAAAGGCTCACAAGTGCTACAAATTCTCCACGCGTCCTTGAAGATGGTGGGCCAATAGAAACCGTAGTCAAGCACCTTGCGAGTTGTCCTCTGTATGCCAAGATGGCCACCTGGTGCTGAAGAATGACAAAATTACAGGACCGAGTCAATCTCATGGCCTGGAATGCATCTCCTAATAACCTGGTCACTGCACAACTTCCACAAATAGGGGTCATCCCAAATATAATGTTTAGCATCGCTCTTAATTTTATCATTTTGAGCTTTAGATGCTAAGGGAGGAAAAATAGAAGCAACCAAATAATTCACAATATTATCAAACCAAGGAGTGGGGAAGGAATCAGAAATACTATACAGAATGTACAAGTGGTCATCCGGAAAATCATACCGAATGGGTGAGTCCTCAGACGCACGCTCAAACCTACTCAGGTGGTCAGCCACGAGCTTCTATGTACCACTTTGATCACGGATCTTCAAATCAAACTCTTGGAGCCAAAGCATCCACCTGATCAATCTAGGCTTTGACTCAGCCTTCTTCAACAGGTAATTTAGAGCTGCATGGTCAGTATAAACAATAACACGAGTACTAAGTAAATAGGAACGAAATTTCTCAAGAGCAAAAACTATCGCTAATAGCTCCTTCTCTGTGGTAGTGTAATTTGCTTGAGCAGCATCCAAAGTTCTGGAAATGTAGTAGATCACCCGAGGCAACTTATCAATCTTTTGAGCAAGGACAACCCCCAATGTGTAATTGGATGCATCGCACATTAGCTCAAATGGGGCTGTCCAATCAGGTGTCTGAATGATAGGGGTGGTAGTCACTACACGCTTGAGGAAATCAAAAGCCTCTTTGCACCGGTCATCAAAATCAAACTCCACCTCCTTTTGCAGCAGATTGGATAGTGGAAGGGCCACTTTACTAAAATCCTTGATAAAGCGCCTATAAAACCCTACATGACCAAGAAAAGAACGAACCTCTCGCATGCAAGAGGGGTAAGGCAATTGTGAAATAACATCTATTTTTGCAGGGTCTACCTCTATGCCCCTACTAGAAATGATATGCCCTAAAACTATGCCTTGTTCTACCATGAAGTGACATTTTTCAAAATTCAGCACAAGGTTAGTTTCAATGCATCTATTAAGAACTCTATCCAGGCTATCCAAACATGCATCAAAAGAGGATCCATAAATAGTAAAATCATCCATAAACACCTCTACGCAACTCTCTAAAAAATCACTGAAAATGCTAAGCATACACCGCTGGAAGGTACTAGGGGTGTTGCATAGGCCAAAGGGCATCCTCCTATAGGCAAAAGTGCCAAAGGGACAGGTCAATGTGGTCTTTTCTTGATCCTCAGGAGTAATATGAATTTGTAAATAACCAGAAAAACAATCAAGAAAATAGTAATGAGACTTACCTGCCAAGTGCTCAAGCATTTGATCAATGAATGCCAGGGGAAAATGATTTTTTCTGGTTACCTGGTTCAGCCTCCCATAATCAATGTAGACTCGCCAGTTGTTCTGCACTCTTGTGGGGATAAGCTCATCCTTCTCATTCTTGATCACTGTGAGGCCTGTCTTCTTAGGAACCATTTGGATTGGACTCACCCACTGGCTGTCAGAAATGGGGTAGATGATTCCAGCTTGTAAGAGCATGGTCACTTCCTTTTTCACCACATCTAGAATGACGGGGTTGAGTCGCCATTGTGGCTACCTCACTAGCTTAGCTCCATCCTCTAAAAGTATCCTATGCATGCAGGTAGATGGGCTAATACTAGGAATGTTTGCTAAAGTCCATCCAATGGCTTTCTTGTGCTTCTTGAGAACTAGCAACAACTTCTCCTCTTGCTCAACAGCAAGGGAGGTAGAGATGATCATTGGAAATTTTTCCTTGTCCTCCAAGTAAGCATATTTGAGGGTTGCTGGTAAGGGCATCAACTTTTGTGTGGGTGGTGGCTGAACAGTGGGAGGAACCAGGGTAGGAGAAGAGGAAGGTTCCTCAGCCTGTACCTCATAAAGCAAGTAAGAAGTATATGTACTTCCTGCAACATGGTTAGTGCATTTTGACTCCAAAAAATCAACATCAAGAGGTACAACACCCAGAAAATCATAATCAGACTCAAATTCAAATTCACTCTCATCATAAAAATCAGATACAAGATGTCATACCCTAATTTTGTCTGGGGACCTTTGCTTGGTGGCATGCAACTTTCATTTGACCATTTTGAGGTACTTGGCACCCATCGTTAGGCAATTCGTGAAGTTTTGTGACATACCAGAACTGAAAAGGAAGCATCGTTGTACAATTCGTAAGGTTCCGTAACATTCCGTAAGTTAAAAAGGGGATGATTATGTAATCCGCAAGGTTCCGTAACATTACGGAAAGAAAACAAGTTTCGTTACGAAATTCGTAAGTTTTCGTAACTATACGGAAAAAGAATCACCAAAAAAAGGCAGGGGTGTATTTAGTAAAAATGGGGGTGCAAATAGCAACCAGGCCCACTTGGGCCCTCCAGAAGATTCCTCCAGAAGGCGGTTGCTTCTGGAGGAAGCCACCTTGCTCGCCTGGGCGAGTTGGGTGGCAAGCATCTCCCCTATTTTCCTATAAATAGGGGGAAAAGTGAAGAGGAATTTCGTTCAGCCCTCCTGGTAATTCAAGAATCACTTGAAATTAGTGAAAAAAATTGGTTCCGTGAAGAAAATCTGAGCCGAGGCGCTTCCGTAACGTTTCCGTGGGGATTTTCGCGAAGATTGTCAGCCGTTCTTCGACGTTCTTCGTTCGTTCTTCATCGTTCGTCGGTCTTCAACCAGTAAATTCCCGAAACCGAACTTTTCAATTCATTCTATGTACCTTAGTGGTCCTCATTTGTTTTTACGTACTTTTATTTTCATTTCATTTACTTTCCATACCCCCTTTTGACGTGCTTTAGTCATTTGCTTAAGTCATTTTCTCGCCTAAATAAAAAATAAAATAAATTTCCACCGATCATTTGAGTTGTAATATCCGTTAATTTCTTTTAAAATGAAATTCGACCGTTCGGTCATGCCGTAACCACGTCGAAAACCAAAAAGAGGTAAAATAATAATATAATAATCAAAAATATCTTTTAGTAAAATAAGCCAAAAAAAAATCAATCGGACGTTTCTCTTTGGAATTTTCCTTTCTTAATCGAATCAACTAATAACCAAAGTGCAACTAAAGGCTAAAATCAATTCATAAAAAAAAAACTTTTATCATCGCCTAAAAAAGGCCATTTTCAAAGGTCCAATGCCTTGAAATGGTCTTTTCCACTTTTATTAGTTAAGTGTAGATTTCTAAAGGCCTAAAATCAACATGTAATTTTATTACCTCTTTCAAAAAATAAAAAAAAAACATTAAATGATCCAATGCCTTAATGTCTTCTCTCTTTTCAAAAGAATTGAAAGTTTGTTTAATGGTCCAACGCCTTAAATAACCTTTCATTCAAAAAAAACATATCTTGCAAAAAGGATACAAACAACTTAACCAAACATTTTGTTCACAAAGAATTACGTAGGTCTGATTTCCTTATCATAATTAAGGAATACGTAGGAGCAAGGGAAATACCCTCGTCGACCGCAAAAAGATAAAAAATATATAAGGGAATAAAGACGTAAAATGGAACCTAAAAATTGAAGTCATGTTTGCACATTTAATTAAAGGCTGTCGTCTTTTGTGATGGACGCGTGGGGTGCTAATACCTTCCCCGTGCGTAAATACAACTCCCGAACATTTCACTTAAAGTTCGTAGATCACGTCTTTTTCTGTTTTTCCGACGTTTTCCTCAAATAAATGTTGGTGGCGACTCCGCGCGTATTCCTTTCTTGGAACACGCACCTGCGAGTCACGCGTCGCCCTCCCGCCGAAGGGTAGGTTGCGACAGTTGGCGACTCCACTGGGGAATATTCTTCGAGAGTTAGGCCATTTAATCTTGTGCAATGTTTTATCATGACTTTCTCCTTTGTTGGTTTCCCTTTATTTGTCTTATGTTCTTGTGTATATAAACTCTTTGTTGCTTTTAGTACGTTTTAAAATGTATGCATGAGGTAAATATTTATTCATTTGATGCACACAAACACCAACACAATTTGCACACACGGTGAGTTGGAAAAGGGCCCTATACCCGGGTTCATGGGAGCATAAGGAGTGGAGGTGAATCTGTGATCATGCTAGGTCTCCGACTTGCTTGATTACAGTGAACCCTCGTCTAGAGTTTTCCTCTTTGAAAACGTATTGTTGCTAGTAGTCCCTACTGCTGCAATATGTTCTTCGAAGGGGATGATACCTCTAGAAACCATCAAGAGAGACATGACCACCTTGGGAATTATCACTAAAAAAAACCCTTTTAGCTCCCTCCCATATAGGTCCTTTGAATAGAGGCACGAAGCGGACACGCTGCGTGCCGTTTTTTCACACTGCCATGCATAAGTGTCATGTACCCTTTTGCTTATATTTTGTGAATATTGTCATACTATGTACATTCCCGTGTTGCGCCTTTCGCATATGCGTCACACACGGATTCTGTCTTGATCCCCTCTCTTTAACAAACCAACGGAGGGTCCGTGTCACCTTCTTAAATACATACGTTGGGCACTTTGCTACCCTAAGACGTTGTATCTAAGAAGGAGAATTTCCCGGGCTCCCGTATTCATAAATTGCATCTGTGTCATATGCATTTCTTCATGCATTCATCCATTCCACCCATGATAGATGTTGGAGTTTTGATTCGCATCGATTTTTTTTCACTTTAGTAAAACATGGGATCAAGTCAAATGCCTTCGCTTAAAAAGAGGTTCTATCAAGTCAAGGTCAAGAGCCTAGGGATCACCAGTCTAAAAGAGTTAGGGCAGTTGATGGGTCAGCTCCAGCGGCAAGCTTTTCGCAAAGCTTACGGTAAAATCTGGGACCTAGCCATGGTAGAAGTCTCCACAGAGGCCATTGCCTCCCTCGCCCAGTATTATGATCAGCCGTTGAGGTGCTTCACCTTTGGGGACTTCCAGCTATCACCCATGGTGGATGAATTTGAAGAGATCCTAGGATGCCCTCTAGGGGGGAGGAAACCATACCTCTTCACAGGGTTCTATCCCTCATTAGCTAGAATTTCCAAGATAGTCCAAATCTCGGCGCAGGAATTAGACCACAGCAAGCAAGTCGAAAATGGGGTGGTCGGAATACCGAGAAAATATTTGGAGGCAAAAGCAAGAATCTTGGCAGGTAAAGGCGAGTGGGCCCCGTTCATAGATATTCTCGCACTGTTGATTTTCGGGGGAGTCTTCTTTCTGAATGTGGATGGGTTGGTGGACCTGGCAGCGATCGACGCTTTTCTCGCCTATAATAACCACATGGAAAGCCCGGTTGTCGCTGTGCTAGCCGACCTATATGACACCTTTGACCGAAGATGTGAAAAAAGCAATACAAGGATTGTTTGCTGTACTTCAGCTCTTTATGTATGGTTAGTTTCACACCTTTTTCGCCAAGAGGTGAGGCATGCTTGCCCGTTAGAAAGCTACCGTTCATGCATAGAGAAAGGAGGGGCGAATTGGGACCAACTCTTAGCAAGCAAAGAAGGAGCATCTGTCAACTGGTTCCCTCGATGGAAGGAAGGAAGAACCGGAGTTCTTATTTCATGCGGAGGATTTCCAAATGTTCCCTTGATGGGGACGAGGGGTTGCATTAGCTACAATCCCGTTCTTGCTATAAGACAACTTGGCTTTCCTATGAGAGGGGCACCACTAGAGGAAGAGATCGTACCTGTCACTTCACGAGGTTTCAATAAGACCAACATGGAAACACTTCAGAAGGTCCGCAACGCATGGGAGGTGTTGCAAAAGAAGGACAAGGAACTCAGGGGCAGTAACAATGGGCCCATCGATGGCTATCGTAAGTGGTTAAAAGCCCACGTGCAAGGTTTAGATTGGCTCCTGAGTTTGAGAACTGCTAAGAGGGAGGAAGATGAGGCACCGAAGGAAGACGAAGAAGTGCAGGCTCTTAGGACCGAACTCAAGCAAGCTCAAACAGTCAAAGAAAGGTTCAAATCAGCAGCTCTTAAAATCCGAAAGGAGAATGCCGAACTGAGAGATATCAATATAGCTACCACCAAGGCTTTGGAACAATAGACCAAGAGGGCTCGTAGGGAAGAACACGGCCGGAACAAGTTCCGAGGGGCTCTGTGGGGCAGTAACAGGGAGCTTAAACTCCAAAGAGAGGAAAGGGACCAATCACGAGTAGACAGTTTGATCTTGAAAGATGAATTGAAGGCTTGCTCGAGGTCCAAAAGAAGTTTGTCTCAGCGGTTATGCGAGACAGAGACCAACATGTTAGCTATCATCACCAAGTACCAAGAAGAATTAAGTCTAGCCACGACCCACGAGCATAGAGTAGCGGACGAGTATGCCCAAGTGTACGCCGAAAAGGAGGCTAGAGGAAGGGTGATCGACTCGTTACACGAAGAGGCAACCATGTGGATGGACCGATATGCTCTTACCTTGAACGGGAGCCAAGAACTTCCCCGATTGCTAGCCAAGGCCAAAGCAATGGCGGACACCTACTCCGCCCCCGAGGAGATCCACGGACTTCTCGACTATTGTCAACATATGATAGATTTAATGGCCCGTATAATTAGGAACTGCTAGGGAATTTGTTTTGTCACTCAAATCTTGACTAGCCATAACCTTTTTGAATAAAATGAGTTTATCCCATGTTTCTACTCCAAAAAGTCGGTGCGAATCAAATCACTCCTCCATTTTATCTCTAAACATGCATTCATAATTTTTGCCTACTCCTCACGTTTGGTTTTTCTAGGAAAAACACCATAACTAAACGCGCCACAAGGCATCCCTATCGCACCAGATCCAAATCTAGGACGATGGGTGACCAAGAGGAGACACAGGAACAGATGAAAGCCGACATGTCGGTTTTGAAAGAACAAATGGCTTCTATGATGGAGGCCATACTAGGAATGAGGCAACTCATGGAAAAGAACGTGGCCACCACTGCCGCTGTCAGTTCGGCTGCCGAAGCAGATCCGACTCTCCTAGCCACCGCGCACCATCCTCCCCCAAATACGCTAGGACAAGGAAGGAACACACTGGGGCACAACAACAACCCTCATTTGGGATACAACCGAGCGGCTTACCCTTATGGATTGCCGCCTAATTACACGCCGCCATTCATGCAAGATGATGCGGGTCATATCTCTTCTCCCATCCTTGAAAGGGAGCCTCCTCAACAGCCCGACGAGGTCCACGAAGATCATCAAGAGTATGCCCAAGGGGATGTCGAGTTCTACCCCCCGATTCCCGTCGAGGGACCGGCACCCAACACTTTGGCTCAGCACAACCTCACTGCACAACCGATAATCTTGTCCACAGAAGGACCACCCCCAGCGACCGAAGAAAGAAGGAAACTCAATCTCCTCGAGGAGAGATTGAGGGCTGTTAAAGGCTTTGGTGATTATCCGTTCGCAGACATGACGGATCTTTGCTTGGTACCAGATGTTGTTATCCCCCCAAAATTCAAAGTGCCGGACTTCGACAAGTATAAAGGGACGACCTGTCCCAAGAACCATCTCAAGATGTATTGTCGTAAGATGGGCGCGCACTCGAGGGATGAGAAGCTATTAATACACTTTTTCCAAGATAGCTTGGCCGGAGCCGCGGTTGTTTGGTACACTAATCTGGAAGCTTCCCGCATCCGTACTCGGAAGGACCTGATTACTGCTTTCCTAAGGAAATATCAGTATAATTATGATATGGCTCTCGATCGCTCTCAGCTACAGAATATGTTCAAGAAGGAAGGTGAGACCTTTAAAGAATACGCGCAGTGGTGGAGAGACCTGGCAGCACAAGTGGCACCTCCCATGGTCGAAAGGGAGATGATCACCATGATGGTAGACACCTTGCCAGTGTTTTACTATGAGAAGTTGGTAGGTTACATGCCATCCAGCTTCGCGGACCTAGTGTTTGCCGGGGAAAGAATTGAAGTAGGGTTGAAGAGAGGGAAGTTCGATTATGTTTCCTCTACAAGTGCCAATGCTAAAAGGGTCGGAACAAATGGGCATAAAGAAAGGAGGGAGATGCCCACGCCGTCACTTTGGCGCCCGCGTGGGTTAAACCCCCACAGACATCTCATGGTACGCATCAGTACGCTCAACATTATCCGAGCTTCTCAGCTCACGCCGGGAACTCCTCTAATTCAGCACCCATGCAGCCTAAGGCACCCGTTCAGAGGGAGGCCCCCCAAGTTCCAACTCCAACCACGACTCGCCCGGCCGACAATTCCAACGCAATGAGGAACCTTCCCCTGAGGACAATTCAAGAATTCCCCCCACTCCCAATGACGTATGAAGACCTCTTGCCATCCCTCATCACCAACCAACTGGCCGTAATAACTCCCGGAAAGGTCTTCCAACCCCCTTTCCCAAAGTGGTATGATCCTAACGCAACTTGCAAGTACCATGGGAATACCCCGGGGCATTCCATCGAAAAATGCTTGGCCCTTAAATACAAGGTCCAACATTTGATAGATGCTGGATGGCTAACATTCCAAGAGGATCGGCCCAACGTGAAAACCAACCCGCTCGCCAATCATGGAGGGGGGGGGGCGGTTAGCGCCATTGGATCAGATAGGCCCCGCCGGTCTAAACCTTTAAAGGACGTGGCAACCCCTAGGAGGTTTATCTTTTAGGCCCTACAAAAGGGAGGTGTGATTCCCCACGGTGGGCATAAAGAGGACTCTTGTTTGTTCCATCCCGGCGAGCTACATAGCATGGAAACATGTTTGGCAGTAGAGGAATTGTTGCAGCGAATGATAGATCAAGGCCAACTGGAAGTCGGTGATGAGGGAAGAGAAGAGCAACATATATGTATGCAGTCCGTGGATGAGAGAAGTTTTGGAAGGCCTAAACCTTTGGTGATATATTTCACCAAGGGCGCAGCTTCGCAAAAACCTCGACACCCCTCGGCACCTAAGCCTGTCCCTTTCCCATACCAAAATAGCCACGCAGTCCCATGGAGGTACACACCTCCGAACAAAGAGGAAGAAGAAACCACCGACATCAGTTCATTGTCGACCAAAGTAACCAATATCACGGGGCTGAGAGGTGTGACCCGCAGCGGTCGAGTATTTGCGCCCCCCGACCTACCAATTCAGCCCACAAACGCCAAGGGGAAGGCAAAGGTAGTGGAAGAACAAGATGATAAAACGCCCCTCACTCCGAATGTGGATATTCCGGCGAAAGGTCTTCCGGAGAAAAGGGATGGTTATGGCAAGAAGGATGTGTCACTAGAGGAAGCCAGCGAGTTTCTCCGCATAATTCAGCAAAGTCACTATCTCGCCTTCGCCGAAGAAGAAATCCCTGCCGAGGGAAGAGGGCATAACAAGGCTTTGCACGTCTCAGTCAAGTGTATGGACCACGTTGTAGCCAAGGTGCTCATCGATAATGGTTCCAGCTTAAACGTGATGCCCAAAAGCACCTTGGAGAAATTACCGTTTAATGCTTCACATCTAAAGCCAAGTTCCATGGTAGTTCGTGCCTTCGACGACACCCGCCGAGAGGTTAGGGGAGAGATTGACCTTCCGGTACAGATAGGCCCTCACACCTGTCAGGTTACCTTTCAAATCATGGACATTAACCCCCCTTACAGCTGCCTGTTGAGACGTCCATGGATCTAGTCAGTGGGAGTCGTTCCCTCTACACTCCATCATAAATTGAAGTTCGTAGTGGAAGGGCATTTGGTCAACGTATCGGGCGAGGAGGACATCTTGGTGAGTTGTCCATCCTCTATGCCATATGTGGAGGCCGCACAGGAGTCGTTAGAAACCGCAGTAATGGTGGCCCGGGTAATGTTGGGGAATGGCTACGAGCCCGAAATGGGTTTAGGCAAGGACAACGGCGGCATAACTAGCCTGATAAGTGCCAAAGGAAATCGTGGGAAGTTTGGGTTAGGCTACAAACCCACACAGGCAGGTATAAGGAAAAGCATCGCAGGAAGGAAAAATGGAGGTCATGGCTCGCGATTAAGACAAGAAGACGAAGGAAGCCCACCCTGCCATATAAGTAGGAGCTTTATAAGCACGGGTCTAGGGGACGAAGGCCAAGTCGTTGCAATATGCGAAGATGATGCTCCGAGTGGTTCGGATTTGGTACGACCATGCCCTCCTGATGTAAACCTTTTACGGCTTTAAGAAACTCTACAGTTGGGCCTAGGCTTTAGAGTTTTCTTTTGTTAAGGCTTTATGTCTTTTGCTCTTGAATCTATAATATAAAGATCATTTCTTTCATCTGTTCCAGCGTCTCTACCCATTCTCATCCATTTGAATGTTTATTTCTTTATGTTTAAAATGCCAGATCCGACGACGAGTCCCCTGAAGGTACTAATACCTGGGACTCGCCCATCGACTTCGAGCAAGAAATGAATAAAATAGAAGACGAAGAGGACGAGGATGTGGGACTTTCCCCGGAGTTAGAAAGGATAGTCGCCCAATAGGACCAAGAAATGGGGCCTCATCAAGAAGAGACAGAACTAGTAGACTTGGGAACTGGCAGTGGAAAAAGGGAAGTAAAGATAGGCACGAGTATGACCACGCCCATCCGCGAAGAATTAACAACCCTGCTAAGAGATTACCAAGACATCTTTGCTTGGTCCTACCAAGATATGCCCAGTTTGAGTTCTGACATTTTACAACACCGATTACCCCTAAATCCCGAGTGTCCCCCGGTAAAGCAGAAACTGAGAAGGATGAAGCCCGAGACATCGTTGAAGATAAAAGAAGAGGTAAAGAAACAATTTGACGTTGGGTTTTTGGCTGTCGCTCGGTACCCGGAATGGGTTGCCAACATTGTACCAGTCCCTGAGAAGGATGGGAAGGTGCGGATGTGTGTGGATTATCGGGACCTGAATCGGGCAAGTCCCAAAGACAACTTTCCTTTGCCGCACATCGATATTCTTGTAGATAATACGGCCAATTTCGCTTTATTTTCATTCATGGATGGATTCTCCGGTTACAATCAGATAAAGATGGCACCCGAGGATATGGAAAAGACTACCTTCGTCACCCTGTGGGGGACGTTCTGTTACAAAGTGATGTCCTTTGGACTCAAGAATGTCGGGGCAACTTATCAGCGGGCCATGGTAGCTTTGTTCCACGATATGATGCACCAAGAGATCGAGGTCTATGTGGATGACATAATTGCCAAATCCAAATCTAAGGAGGAACACCTCGTCAACCTGCGAAAATTGTTTGAAAGGCTTAGGAAGTATCAGTTGAGGTTGAACCCCGCTAAATGCACTTTTGTGGTCAAATCGAGGAAATTGCTAGGTTTCATCGTAAGCCAGAAGGGGATAGAGGTAGACCCCGAAAAGGTGAAGGCCATCCTCGAGATGCCAGAACCCCGTACTGAGAGGCAACTCCGAGGTTTCCTGGGACGTTTGAATTATATTGCTAGATTCATATCACAGCTTACTGCTATTTGTGAGCCGTTGTTCAAACTCTTACGCAAAAACCAAACTGACCATTGGAATGGGGATTGTCAAGAAGCATTTGAGAGGATAAAAAAGTGTCTCATGAATCCTCCTGTGCTTATGCCACCGGTACCCGGAAGACCTCTCGTCTTGTATATGACGATTCTGGACGAGTCGATGGGATGTATGCTGGGGCAACATGACGAGTCTGGAAAGAAAGAGCACGTTGTCTACTACTTGAGTAAGAAGTACATGGCCTGTGAAATGAATTACTCCCTGCTCAAGAGAACGTGTTGTGCTTTAGTCTGGGCGTCCAATCGTCTAAGACAATACATGCTGAGCCATACCACCTGGCTGATATCCAAGATGGACCCAGTTAAGTACATCTTTGAAAAGCTAGCTCTTACGGGACGAATTGCCCGGTGGCAAGTCCTGCTATCTTAGTTTGATATAGTTTACGTCTCCCAAAAGGCGATTAAAGGAAGTGCCTTAGCAGATTATTTGGCTCAGCAGCCCCTCAACGACTATTAGCCCATGCATCCCAAATTCCCGGATGAGGACATCATGGCCTTGTTTGAGGAAAAACTAGACGAGGACCAGGACAAATGGACCGTGTGGTTTGATGGAGCGTCAAATGTTCTAGGCCATGGCATTGGAGTATTATTGGTCTCTCCGGACAATCAATGTATACCTTTCACATCCAGGCTGGGGTTTGACTGCACTATCAATATGGATGAATATGAAGCATGTGCCCTGGCCGTCCAGGCAGCGATTGACTCCAATGTCAAGCTACTCAGGGTGTATGGGGACTCAGCGTTGGTGATCCATCAGCTGAGAGGGGAATGGGAAACTAGAGACCTCAAGCTGATACCTTACAAAGCCTATATCAAGGAGTTGGCTATTTCATTTGATGAAATCTCCTTCCATCATGTTCCCCGGGAGGAAAATCAAATGGCGGACGCGCTTGCTACTTTGGCGTCCATGTTCCAGCTAACGCCACACGGGGATCTACCATACATTGAGTTCCGGTGTCGTGGCAAACCCACACATTGTTGCCAGGTGGAAGAGGAACGGGACGGTAAGCCTTGGTATTTCGATATCAAGCGATATGTCGAAAGCAAAGAGTACCCACCGGAGGCCTCCAACAATGATAAAAGGACGTTGAGGAGATTGGCGGCTGGTTTCTTCGTGAGCGGGAGCATACTATATAAAAGAAACCACGACATGATTCTCCTGCGATGCGTGGATGCCAAAGAGGTGAACCACATGATTGAGGAAGTCCACGAGGGTACGTTTGGAACGCACGCCAATGGGCATGCTATGGCTAGGAAAATCTTGAAGGCAGGTTATTACTGGCTCACCATGGAAAGTGACTGTCGCGTCCATGTAAGGAAATGCCACAAGTGTCAAGCGTTCGCAGACAATGTCAATGCTCTGCCACGTCCTCTGAATGTCATGGCCACACCGTGGCCCTTTTCCATGTGGGGAATAGATGTAATTGGAGCCATAGAGCCCAAAGCTGCAAATGGACATCATTTCATCCTAGTGGCGATCGATTACTTCACTAAATGGGTCGAAGCCGCGTCATATGCTAGTGTCACCAGGAGTGTGGTGGGCAGGTTCATTAAGAAGGAGATCATCTGCCGATACGGTTTGCCGAGGAAGATTATCACGGACAACGACACCAACTTGAATAATAAGATGATGGGGGAAATGTGCGATGAGTTTAAAATCCAACATCACAATTCCACGCCCTACCGACCAAAGATGAATGGAGCCGTGGAAGCAACCAATAAGAATATCAAGAAGATTATCCAAAAGATGACCGTGTCATATAAAGATTGGCATGAGATGCTCCCATTCGCGTTACACGGTTACCTGACTTCAGTGCGCACGTCAACCGAGGCAACACCATTCTCATTGGTATATGGAATGGAGGTTGTGCTACCGTTTGAGGTAGAAGTCTCGTCATTAAGAATCTTGGTGGAATCCGGATTAGAAGAATCGGAGTGGGCTCAAACGCGCCATGACCAATTCAACCTTATTGAAGGTAAGCGCTTAACGGCCATGAGTCATGGGTGCCTGTATCAGCAAAGAATGAAGAATGCATTTGACAAAAAGGTACGCTTGCGCAAGTTCCATGAGGGAGACCTGGTGCTGAAAAAGATGTCCCATGCTGTCAAGGACAATCGAGGGAAGTGGGCCCCGATCTACGAAGGGCCTTTCGTTGTGAAAAGGGCTTTTACCGGAGGAGCCCTGGTACTTACCAACATGGATGGCGAGAAACTACCTTTACCCGTGAACTCTGATGCTGTCAAGCGATACTATGCTTAGAATCTGGGGCAATTTAGGATGTCTCCGCTTTTTCTTTTATTTTTGTGTGTTCTTCTTGGTTTCCGCCAGGTATTCCTCGTCTACTGTATATCTCTCGTCACAATCTTTTAAAGAAGTGAACGTGGGTTTGAGGCTTCAGTCCTCACGCTGATTTTGAACCATGTGTTAGTTTGTGATCACCTGAGCCCTTTCGCTCAGTTCATGGGATGCCCCAAGCGCTTAATTAAAATCGAACCTAAACCATCTTTCACTAAAAATTTGTTGCGTTTGAAAACATTCATGCATAAGCATACACATGCATATCTTGTGGTAACAGGGGCAGAATCGTCTTAGGCCAAGATCAAAAGTTGAGACAAAGTTGACCGCAGAAATCAACCAAGGTAAGACGATGACCCGGTCACGATTGGCCGCAAATTGTTTGTTTCCTACTTGCAGGTACTTAGGAACGGACGCAAATGAAGGATAGGGTCACGACCAACCGATCGTCATCCCTTCCCGACACTGGACAAACAGAGAACGTCGCTGCAAGGCAGCCTAGTATCCTTTGAATTCACAGTAATTATTACTATTGTTTGTTTTAAATAAGTAATCGATGCCTGATTCTAACTTAAGTAGGTTCGAGTAGGAAAACGCTAACCTGTAAAGGGGGGGGCATGGTTATGTTTCCCCTAAAAAAAAAGGCAGGTTAGCTCGCCTGGGTGAGCAACCCCTGCACTAAAATATAAAAAACGAGGGAGGGGAATGTTGTTGCACTCAAAAACTTCCCCCCTCATTCAAAAGACCCAAGCTCACGGGAACCACGAAAGCAGCAGCCCCCAAGCCTCCATTGTTGAGTTTTTTCTTCCCTTTTCACGCTTTAATTCACTCCCCGCAAGTAAGTGTGCTTTCCTTTGTTTATTTGGCTCTCCATTGATGTGTTTTGGTGTTTTAGTTGCTCATTTTTTGCAGAATTTGTGAAGCAATTCACATGTGAATTGAGGGGTTGTAGGGGATGGCCCTAGGCCTACGTTGCATTTTGAAGCAATGGGGCATGCCACATTGCCCCCATCCTCTTGATATTCATGCCTAAACATGCGCCCACCAAGTGTTCAGTGAAATGCCTCAATGGCATTTGCGCATGATTTTGGAGGAAACAACCTATGGGACAATTTGGTTTGTGTGTGTTTGCTATTTTTGAGCATGTATTCAGTTTCATAAGGGCTAGAATAATTTCCCCCCATATACCCTAGGCCTAGGAACCAAAGCTTTTTTTTGAATGCAAAAGAACACAAGAGTGGGTGCATATTAGGTGAAGCTACCCTTTTAGGCCAACAATCAGCTATGGGCTACGCCATGATAATTTCCTTACACCTAGGTGTTTAGAAATTTTGTTCATCATGAACATGTAGGTGTAAAATAGGTAACAAAATACCTTTAGTGATTTATGCCTTTGGATATGGCAGCAAGATACTTGGATGTGTGTACATGTAATTTTTTTGGATAGCCGAAATGTCTCACAAAATGTATATATGTTGCATGTTATGTAAAAAAATACCTCACAAAAAATACTTGAATTTGCATGCAGTTTTAGGTAGCAAAAGCACTTGAATAGGCATGAAATGTAATACCTTATTGTGTAGGTAACCAAGGTTCCTCACAAAATTTGTGTATGTATAGATCTTAGAAATACCTGAATATGCACGTATGCAATTTTGTTTTTGTATCCAAAATACCTTGAGTATGCGTATATGTAAATTTAGCAAAGGAAATGCATGTGAGTTAGGTAGCGAATACGCCTTGGAAATGCATATATGTGATCTAAGTAACAAAAGTGCCCTGAATGTGCATAAGTGCAATTTTTAGTTAGCAGAATATCTTGCACACATATATATGTTCATGAAGAAATATGTGTACAAGTTTGTTTTAAATTGGAAAAAAATTTTACATGCCATTTTTGCTTTAAAAAGTAGCATTTCTTGGTAAAACTAACTTCCCAAAATGTTTGTCCTCGCAGGAAATGGCTCCGAGAAAGCTTCCTACAAAGAGATCCAGGAAGGACAAAGCGGCTGAAGGGACCAGTGCCGCTCCTGAGTATGACAGCCATCGCTTCCGGAGTGCTGAGCACCAGCAGCGTTTTGAGGCCATCAAAGGATGGTCATTCCACCGAGAGAGATGCGTCCAACTCAGGGACAATGAGTACACCGACTTCCAGGAAGAGATAGCTCGCCGGCAGTGGACATCGTTGGTTACCCCCATGGCCAAGTTCGACCCAGGCATAGTCCTGGAATTTTATGCCAATGCTTGGCCTACACAGGAGGGCGTGCGGGATATGCGATCTTGGGTGAGGGGTCAGTGGATTCCTTTCGATGCGGATGCCCTCAGCCAGTTCCTAGGATACCCTTTAGTGCTGGAGGAGGGCCAGGAGTGCGAGTATGGCCAAAGGAGGAATCGGGCCGATGGGTTTGATAAGGAGGCCATCGCCCAGTTGCTGTGCATACCGGGACAGGATTTTGCCCGGACCGCTGCCGGGAGACGAGTACGGATCATGGGTACCAGCATGACTACTCTGACCCAGATATGGATGACATTGCTGCTCAGCAACATCTAGCCTAGCGACCATAATTCCGACCTCCCCCTGCCGAAGTGTCAGCTGGTGTATGTCGTCCTGACACGGATGAGCGTTCATGTGGCTCAGTTGATCGCTGATGCCATTTATTTGTTTGTAAGTATGGCACCTACCAGGCACCCTCTGGGATTTCCAGCTTTGATCACAGGACTCTGCCAGTCATTCGGAGTCCCCGTCGCACCTAGTAAGGTGATTCGGCCACCCATCACCCGGGCTTTTATTGAGAAGTATTGCACGCAGAGACAGGCCCAGGGTGATGCACCACAGGCCGCAGGTGCGCCACCACCACCTCATCAGGCTGACCCAACTGGGTCATTTGACACAGAGCGGTATTTGCGGCACTCGATGCGCCAGCACGCGGCCAACCACATGGAACTGGGGCAGGTCCATGAGTGTCTCTACCAGCTAAGCCTCAGATGCAGAGGCAGGGCTTCGCTTCTTTTCCGTGCCCTACTCCAGACCAGTTCAAGGCAGAGGTCGCATGGCCCGAGGATTGGCCTGAGGATTGGCCCGAGGCCCAGGCAGGGGAGGCACTCGCAGAGGCTCCCGACGATGGAGAGGAGGCCGACATGGATGAGGAGATGTCAGATTTGCTCGGCTTCTTGGGAGGGAGTGGAGCCACATGACTGGGAGATCCCCATATTCATGTTCTTTTCAGTTTTATGTTCATTATTTGTCATTTTCATGTTATGTTATTTTATGAGACTAATGTTTGTTTTTGTTGTTTCGATCGTCTTTTGTTTTGCGCATACATTTTGTTTGGATTGTTGTGTTAGTGCTTATGTCGTTATTGTCGATAATGTTTATTTGAAGTTCCTGAACTGCGTAGAGTTTCATTTAGGAACGTCGTCCTAAGAATAAAGCAAGGAAAAGAAATAAACAAATAATAAAAGGGGGGGGGGGGGAATAAGAAAAAATAAGTTGTCTAGCTGAAAAACCAACATGCTTTTGAAAAGAGATGACTTCCAACTTTTCTTTGAAAAATTTACTGATCATGACTAGTTTTTGGAAAAAATGTGTATACACCTGAAGGGTGAATGCTGTGAAAATTTTCCGAAGACCCAAAATGGACTCGGATAAATGCACAAATTGATAAAAGAACATATTTTGGAAACATTGGGTTGACTTAAAATAGAGGAAATGAATCCTGAGCCTTAGCATCACATGACCATAAAAATTTGACACTAGAGTGTCCACATAGGTGCATGCATGACCAGTTTTGCATAAAATTTCCAAATCATCATTTTTGCATTTGTGTCATCGAAATAATGTGGGGCATCCCTTTTATCCTTGAACCAAACCAAACCCTGACATGTGTCATGTCTAGCCATTTTACAAGCCTTGAGCCAAAAATCCTAACTTACCATAAACTTTGACCCAGGGTGAGAATGTCAATCCTTACCCTTGGAAGAAAAAGAGAGGGAGAAAGCAAAAAAAGAAAAGAAGGAAAATTCCCAAATCAAAGAGTGGGAGAAAGAAAAGGAAGGAAAGAAAATTCCCGATCAAGGATCGAAGGAAAACAAAGGAAATGTGCAGAAAGGTCATTGGACCAGACGATATCTGAACAATACAGAATTGTCACCAAATAAACAAAAAGAAGGAAAGGAAACCACGATCTAAAGTGGTCTTCTCCCTTAGATTGCCAACCAAAATCTTGTGCGTCGGTGACTTGTTCACCTCGCGTAAAACAAAAACAGAAAAGAAAAAGGCCAGAAAACTCAAAGCCAAATTTCCCACCAAAAGAACCCATTCCCAAGAAAAGTCCTATTGATCCATGATCGTGCATGTAATCTTTGATTTGATAGGAAATGATTTGCAAAGTCAAGTCATGGCATATTTATGGTTCAGAATTAGGATGAAACACTTACCTGTGTGAGATTGATACACTTTGAGTGATTTTCTTTTGTTTTTGTTGAACCCAGTGTTTCCTCTAAATGGTCATTTAGAAGCGAAATGCTAACATCCAAAATCTCATTTATGGTTATGAGAAGATTTCATCAGTATACTTCCCTTCCCCGGTAGACACATTGTTTTTCATCCGAAAAGCATATGTTGCTCTGATTAGTTGGAAGTTTTCTCTCTTTACTAAAGCATGTTCACATTTTAGTGAAGAAAACACCGAGACTATTTTTAGTCTCACAAGTTATCCAGAACTACGTAGGTCTTAATTCCTCATTTGAGGATACGTAGGAGCAAGAGCCTCGCTTTTGTCGGTCGCCCCACAATTTCTGTCATACTGACACCGGAGTTACGTGACATGCAGAGATACCCAAGTGGTTGTCTGCACTTTCAAAACTTTCTTTTGCTATCTGTAAGACAAAAAGCCTGATAGCATATAGAGACTAACATTGTCTTCTGCACCCTTCGTCAATCGCGGCCCAACAAGCCCGTTGACACGCAGAGATTTACGTCATCTTCCGCACTCACAAGATCTGTCATACTGACATTTGAGTCACGCTGACGGGCGGAAATACCCGAGTGGTTATCTGTATAAACATTCTTTTGCTATCTGTAAGACAGAAATCTTGATAGCATGCAGAGACTAACGTCGTCTTCTGCACCCTTCGTCAATCGCGGCCTAACAAGCCCGTTGACACGCGGAGATTTATGTCGTCTTCCGCGCTTACAAGATCTGTCATACTGACATTTGAGTCACGCTGACAGGCGGAGATTACCGAGTGGTTATCCGTATAAACTTTCTTTTTCTATCTCTAAGACTCAAAGCATGATAGCACACAGAGACTAACATCGTCTTCTGCACCCTTTGTCAATTGCGGCCAATAAGCCCGTTGACACGCGGAGATTTACGTCATCTTCCGCGTAGACAAATTCTGTCATACTGACACTGGAGTCACGTGACAGGCGAAGATACCCGAGTGGTTATCTGTATAAACTTTCTGTTGCTATCTCTAAGACTCAAAGCATGATAGCAAGCTGAGTGGGTAAACGCGCAGATACATATTCTGCACCCTTTATCATTCAGGAACAAACAAGCTGAGTGGGTAAACACGCAGATACATATTATGCGCCCTTTATCTTTCAGGAACAACAAGCTAAGTGGGTAAATACGTAGAAATAGATTCTGCGCTCTTTATCATTCAGATTTCGCAAGTTGGGTGATAAACGCGCAGAGACAAATTCTGCGCCCTTTGTCATTCCGCACACCTTTTCGCCACCCAGAGGCGATCGTGTCCGGTGGCACACAGAGACAAATTATGGCCATTCTGTGCCTTGCTGCCCAGGCTCGATTGTGTCCAACAAAACGCAGAGACAAATTATGGTCATTCTGCGTCTTGTATCAACCGAGAGGAACAAGTTCGACAGTATCGGGATGATGTGTCGGTACTGATCATTTTCAAATTTTTGCAGGTTCTGCTAGCAGGAAGGTTCACTGACCGAATGGTGTTTCGCTCGAACAAAATTAGTGTCTTATCTTTACTTCCCTTATATCTCCACTAAAAGACAAGTAAAGAGGGGCAACTGTCATACCCTAATTTCGTCCGGGGACCTTTGCTTGGTGGCATGCAACTTTCATTTGACCATTTTGAGGTACTTGGCACCCATCGTTAGGCAATTCGTGAAGTTCCGTGACATGCCGGAACTCAAAAGGAAGCATCGTTGCACAATTCGTGAGGTTCCGTAACATTCCGTAAGTCAAAAAAGGGATGATTATGTAATCTGCAAGGTTCCATAACATTATGGAAAGAAAACAAGTATCGTTACGAAATTCGTAAGTTTTCGTAACTTTACGGAAAATGAATCACCAAAAAAAGGCAGGGGTGTATTTAGTAAAAAGAGGGGTGCAAATAGCAACTAGGCCCACTTGGGCCCTCCAGAAGATTCCTCCAGAAGGCGGTTGCTTCTGGAGGAAGCCACCTTGCTCGCCTGGGCGAGCTGGGTGGCAAGCATCTCCCCCATTTTCCTATAAATAGGGGGAGAAGTGAAGAGGAATTTCGTTCAGCCCTCCTCGTAATTCAAGAATCACTTGAAATTAGTGAAAAAAATTGGTTTCGTGAAGAAAATCCGAGCCGAGGCGCTTCCGTAACGTTTCCGTGGGGATTTTCGCAAAGATTTTTAGCCGTCCTTCGACGTTCTTCGTTCGTTCTTCATCGTTCTTCGGTTTTCAACTGGTAAGTTCCCGAAACCGAACTTTTCAATTCATTCTATGTACCCTTAGTGGTCCTCATTTGTTTTAAGTACTTTTATTTTCATTTCATTTACTTTACGTATCCCCTTTTGACGTGCTTTAGTCATTTGCTGAAGTCGTTTTCTCGCCTAAATCAAAAATAAAATAAATTTCCACCGATTAGTTGAGTTGTAATATCCATTAATTTCGTTTAAAATGAAATTCGACCGTTCGGTCATGCCGTAACCACGTTGGAAACCAAAAAGAGGTAAAATAATAATATAATAATCAAAAATATCTTTTTGTAAAATAAGCCAAAAAAAATCAATCGGACGTTTCTCTTTGGGATTTTCCTTTCTTAATCGAATCAGCTAATAACCAAAGTGTAACTAAAGGCTAAAATCAATTCATAAAAAAAACTTTTATCATCGCCTAAAAAAGGCCATTTTCAAAGGTCCAACGCCTTGACATGGTCTTTTCCGCTTTTATTAGTTAAGTGTAGATTTCTAAAGGCCTAAAATCAACATGTAATTTTATTACCTCTTTCAAAAAATAAAAAGAACATTAAATGGTCCAATGCCTTAATGTCTTCTCTCTTTTCAAAAGAATCGTAAGTTTGTTTAACGGTCCAACGCCTTAAATAACCTTTCATTCAACAAAAACATATCTTGCAAAAAGGATAAAAACAACTTAACCAAACATTTTGTTCACAAAGAACTACGTAGGTCTGAATTCCTTATCACAATTAAGGAATACGTAGGAGCAAGGGAAATACCCTCGTCGACCGCAAAAAGATAAAAAATATATAATGGAATAAAGACGTAAAAGGGAACCTAAAAATTGAAGTCATGTTTGCACATTTAATTAAAGGCTGCCGTCTTTTGTGACGGACGCGTGGGGTGCTAATACCTTCCCCGTGTGTAAATACAACTCCCGAACCTTTCACTTAAAGTTCGTAGATCACGTCTTTTTCGGTTTTTCCGACATTTTCCTCAAATAAACATTGGTGGCGACTCCACGCGTATTCCTTTCTTGGAACACGCACCTGCGAGTCACGCGTCGCCCTCCCGCCGAAGGGTAGGTTGCGACACAGGATCAAATTCAAACTCAGATTCAGATTCAGTGCATAAGGAATGGCAAGTATACAAATCAGATAAAAATGGATGCTTCCTACCATGAAGAACAGAATCAAAATCAAACATATAATTGTCAACAATCTGATCAATTATCTCAGCATGAAAAATAGAATGATCCTTAGATGGATGTTTCATGGCATCAAGAATGTTAAAATGAACAACAATATCACCAAATTCCATAGACAATGTGCCAGCATAAACATCTATCTCGGTTCAGGCTATTTTCATAAATGGTCTGCCTAAAATAATTGGAACTGAACCATGGGAAAATCCCTCTTCCATATTAAGAACATAAAAATCAACAGGAAAAATAAGTTCACCAACCCGAACCAGCACATCCTCTATGAAACCTGCGGGGTAAGCAACACTTCTATTTGCCAAATGAATCACTACATCTGTAGATTGCAAAGGTTCAAGAGATAAAGAATTGAAAATGGACAGAGGCATGACACTAGCTGATGCTCCTAGATCTAGCATGGCATTCTCAAATTTATTGTTCCCAATAATGCAAGGTATACAGAATGTACCTGGGTCCTTACATTTCTCAGGAATGTGAGGAACAAATTTACCTATCAATGCTGACACATTTCTGCCAATGCTAATCCTTTCATTGCCTTTGAGCTTCCTTTTGTGGGTGCACAACTCCTTTAGAAACTTGGCATATCTTGGAATCTGCTTGATGGCATCTAGCAGAGGTATGTTCACCTCTACTTTCCTGAAGGTCTCCAAGATCTCCTTTTCCACTTCTTCCATTTTTTGTTTGGAATTTCTCTAGGTGGGAATGGAAGAGGGATAGGAGGCTGCTGTAAGTTAGAATTACTAGAAGAAGGTCCACTTGCATGAAAATTTTTGTTAGCTCCCTCATGATCAAGAAGCTTCCCCTTTTGTGTAACTATCTCATCCTCTTTTTCAGGTGTAGAATGAAGCTTGACAGGTTCAGGTGCAGGTGCTGCTAACACTTGAATTTGGTTGCCAGACCTCAAGCTGATGACACTCACATTTTTCAGATTCTGCATAGTTTGTGAAGGCAATTTGTCAGAATTTTGGGACTGAGCTTGGTTCAACTGAGTAGCCATCTGCCCCATCTGATTTTTCAGAATCTGAATGGAGGCTCTTGTCTCTTGCTAAAATTGCATATTTTGGATGGTCATTTGCCTCACTAACTCTTCTAAGGAAGATTGAGGAGGAGCCTCAGGTTCTAGTTGTCTTTGTTGTTGTTGCTGTTGTTGCTGCATTGGAGGAGGAACATATGGCTTGTTTGGACTAGCAGCATTCTGGAAAGGAGGGACAGGTTGTTTTTGTTGTGGAGGACTTGCCCATCTCAGATTTGGATGATTCCTGCAACCTGGATTGTATATGTTGCTTGAAAGATCATAATTAGTCTGTTGTTGTTGGTTTTGCTGCTGAGGGGGTCTATTATAAATGTTTGCAGCACAAGCTTTAGGTTGCTCATTGACTCTAGATTGTTGCAAAGAATGACAGAGATCTGTATAGTGATCTGCAGAAGAACATAGACCATAGACTCTTGCAACAGGTGCAAATGCAGATTTCTGATTCATGGCAAGCTGAGTTACTAGGTTGACCAAGGCATCAAGATTTCTGGTGGTGAGGACAGCTTGCACACAATTTCTTGAATCTTTCTCAGTACTCGCACAAGCTCTCTCCACTAAGTTGCCTGATACCTAAAATGTCTTTTCTGATGGCAGTGGTCCTAGATGCAGGGAAGAATTTCTCCAAGAACACCCTCTTAAGGTCATCCCAGCTGAAAATGGACCCGGGAGCAAGGTAGTATAGCCAATCTTTTGCCACTCCCTCTAGAGAATGAGGAAAAGCCTTTAGAAAGATATGATCTTCTTGGACATCAGGGGGCTTCATGGTGGAACAAACAATATGGAACTTCTTAAGATGCTTATAAGGATCTTCACCTGTAAGACCATGAAACTTGGGCAGCAAATGTATCAGTCCAGTCTTGAGAACATATGGAACACTCTCATCAAGATATTGAATGCACAAGCTTTCATAAGTGAAATCAGGTGCAGCCATCTCCCTAAGAGTCCTCTCACGAGATGGAGGTTGAACCATGTTCTCAATATGAAAATTAGTAGTCGAAATGCTCAAAATTCTCAGAATGACCAGGATGCACACTATGCCTAACTAATCTATGAAAGGTTCTATCTATTTCAGGATCAAAGGATTGTAAATCATCTAGATTGCCCCTAGTCATGCACTATATGCAGCAAATCATGTGTTTCTCAAACAAGCACCAGGGGAGGGTTAAAACTACAACTATAGTCAAATGATATCCAAATGAGTTGAAATTTTGTGAGTAACATCCCAAAATCATGAAAAGATAGAACAAAAAATTTCAAACAAAAATTCAAAGTCTAACAATGAAAACTACCTAAGCAAAGTTTAGAAAAATAGAACAATAATACTTGAAAATAAAAAAAAAACTTAGTAAACGACTGAGTTTTCGAGTTTGGGAGACCCCAACTAGCTAGAGCATGTTGTCACAGTATGAGAAATTTTTTTCTACCCCAAATGAATATATAATAATAGTCATTCTGATACTCGGAGCAAAAGTTATGGCCGTTTTAAGTTTTGCTAAAAACAAGTTCCCAAAATTTTTGTCTCTCTCAAATATTGCCACACCAAGTGCTCCTGGTATTTTTCGCACAAAATATGGATCAAAAGAAACTACCACACAAAAAATCAGCCAAAAATAACAACTCTTAACTATCAAAACAAAAATTGCTAATTAAATTACAAAATCAGTCGCTAGTTCCCAATCGCTAATCACTGTTCACAGCAAAACACAAAGCTGAAACAGTTGCTAAAACAGTCGCTAAAAATAGTTGCTAAACAGGGAACGCGACTGAAATGCAAAACAGAACGCTACACAAAACAAAACAACACACACTCACAACCTAAACAACAGAGCTACACACAAAAAACTAAACACTACTATGAACCTTTGGCCCACTGCTCCCCGGCAACGGCGCCAAATTTGATCAAGGCCGTACCTGAATCAAATAAACATTAAAAATGCAGTATCTAGGAAGTGATCCTAGGTCGTCTCCCAACGAGCAATGGTCAACCAAACGTTCATAACAGATAGTAATAAAATAGTAACGAATTGCGGGGGGGTGGGGGGGGGGGGGTTATTTGTTTTTTTAATTTAAACAACAAGCAAATTTTAATTAGAAAATAACATAATTAAAACATGTTGTTTCCCCTTGATTCACAAACAAGTCTCTTATCCTAGGTTACGAGAATTTATCCTTAATTAGTTAAACCACTTAATCCAACCCTAAATTAAATTACTAAGAGAAAATTAACATAAGACTGTCATTATGTGATTAAGCAACACATTCACCAATTGATCATGAACGAAACTAATCGTTAAGCATGAACATAAATTAAGCGCAGAGATAATTAATCAAGCACTAAGCATGCATGGATTAATAGAAATAAATATAGAGCAATTGGGGAAGAGGAAAAACTGATCAGAATTCAATAGTAATAACAAAACCTCAAAGAGAGTTGTGCTTGATCCTCAACAGAAAACAACGCTGGAGACATAGCCTTCCATTAATCAGTAGAAAATGAAATTGCAATTGGAAGCAGAAAACGAATTTTATTGCTACGTGAACAATGCGCATGGACAGTAAAAAAATGGAATTGCAAAACCCTACAATTATTCTTCTCTCCAAAACTCTCTAAACTAAAACCCTGATGCTGTTATATAGGTTGTTAGCCCCAAAGCTTACAAATATGTTTTAAGTCCAAAACCATAAATGAAATAAAATAAAATCTGGACAAGCTAAGATAAGATTGGATGAAATAAAATCTGGACGAAATAAAATCTAGAAGAAATAAAATCTGGATAAGATAAGATTTGATAAAATAAAATTGTCTGCTCTCTTCAAGTCCAAGCCCAATTCCGGATTCAAGCCTAATTGCTTATAATTCTCCAGAAATTAAATTAAAAACACAAAATTAGTCAAGTAGGCCCAATTGATAAAACTGCATAATTAATTTGACAATTAAGGCTAATCAGTAATTAAAATGGTGACAAAAAGGGTTAAGAAATAGGAGAAAAAAATAACACATCAATGTCCATCTTCATGATGATGCCATAAATGAGTTTGGCTCTATCTAGGGTGACATCAGAAGTATGAGAGGTAGGAATCAGGTTAGAGAAGGAAAGAGCACTCCATGTCTGAGCTAGGGTGGTCATCTTCTTCCTCAATATCTTCAACGGATAGCCATCAGCATTAAGCTCGAATCCCCTCCCTGGGATACAGAGCTTAGTAGCTAACTCCTGAGGGTCAGGCCTCAGGAGTGCTAATCTAGAATAAGCAAAGAGTGATTCCCCCTCTTCCACAATAACAGGGGTCTTCAAGAAAGTGTTAAGGGTGTCCTGATCAAACTTAATCAGATGACCTCTCACCCTCACTTGCTTAGGTGATTTATCCTCGGGGTCATAGAGGTTTGCATAGAATTCTTTTACAATGGCAACATCAATGTTGTCGTCCCCAAATTCAGTCAACTCCTCATCCTAGTGGCATCTCTCGAGTTCCTCCTTGAACTCATCAAACTCTGTATAGTAGACCACCACATTCCTCTCTGGCAAAAGCTTCCTAGGCACAATAACATTTGTGTATCTTTCCCAAGCCTATTGGGAAATGAATCTGGATCTGTCGAATCTGGCTTGGGTAGGTGTAGAGGGTGCCTTTCTTTTCCTATAAGCCATATGCAAAATATAAGACAAATCACACAAGATTAGCATAGGTTTATTCTCAAGAAAACAGAAAAATTAAAATTGAAAACAGAGCTAGGCGCTTAGCGCAGCATGCTGAGCTTAGTGCGCCTTATGAAATTAACACAAGTACTAAGCGTCGCGAGCTGGCTCTTAGCTCAAAGACATTGAAAACATTTTTTCCTGCAGAATAGGCTTAGCACATAGGTGCGCTTAGCCTAAGTCCACAATTTTAGAAACAGTAGAGGTCTGGCGCTTAGCACAGCATGCTGGCGCTTAGCTCAGCCTCAATAGAAAGACATTAAGGCTTAGCGCACATGCTCGCTTAGCCTTTTTACAAAGGTAAAGAAATAAAACCTAAGTGGCGCTTAGCTCAGCAAGTTGGGCTTAGCGCCTGAACTACATTGGGTATCTCAGTATACTATTGACGCTTAGTGCACAGGCGCGCTTAGCGTTTGCATCGTTATGGTTCAACACCCACGATGAACGCGCTTAGCGCGACATGGTCCACTTAGCGTGATCATCATAAATCCTAAAAATTCAACAGATGCGATGAACAGGCTAAGCGCAGCAGGCACGCTTAGCGCGATCATCACAAATTCCAGAAACACACACAAGGGTTTTTGTAGAAGCAAGCTTCAAGATGAATCAAGATTGATTCAAATATGTTTTGATGATAACAAAGGTGATGACAAAAAGCTCAAAGGTCAATTCATGATAATCAAAGAATGAGTTCAAGATGTTCAAGATTGAATCAAGAACACTTCAAGGTTCAAGAGGAAATTTGATTTCAAGAATCAAGAATCAAGATTCAAGGTTCAAGCACATGGATTTTTTTCAAAAACTGAGTAGCACATGGATTTTTTCTCAAAACATGTTTACCAAAGAGTTTTTACTCTTTGGTAATCGATTACCAGTAGCAAAATGTTTTTCAAAAAGTTTTCAAATGAATTTACAATGTTCCAATTGATTTCAAAAAGCTGTAATCGATAACAATGTTTTGGTAATCGATTACCAATGTGTTTGAACGTTGAAATTCAAATTCAAATATGAAGAGTCACATCCTTTCACATAAAAGCTTTGTGTAATCGATTACACTGATTTGGTAATCGATTAACAATGATTGTTTCTGAACAAATCAAAAGATGTAACTCTTCAAATGGTTTTTGACTTTTTCAAATTGGTTTTAAGTTTTTCTAAAATTCATAACTCTTCTAATGGTTCTCTTGACTAGACATGAAGAGTCTATAAAAGCAAGGCTTTGTTTTGCATTTCAAAAATCCAATCAATCAACCATTACATCTATCTTTTCCAATTCATTCTTTACACAAGCAATTTTCCCACATTGATTTATGAGTTTCTTTGAACTTCTTCTTCTTCATTGTGCCAAAAAGATTTCCAAAGTTTTCTGGTTTTCTAAACCTTGAAAACTTGTGCTATTCATTCTTTTCATTCTCTTCTCCCTTTGTCAAAAAGAATTCGCCAAGGACTAAACGCCTGAATTCTTTTTGTGTCTCTCTTCTCCCTTTTCCAAAAGAACAAAGGACTAACCTCCTGAATTCTTTTGTGTCTCCCTTCTCCCTTGTCAAAGAATTCAAAACGACACAGTCTGAGAATTCTTTTGATTCTTCCCTTTCCCATATACAAAAGATTTCAAAGGACTAACCGCCTGAGAATTCTTTTGTATCCCTATTCACAAAGTTTCAAAGGTTTAACCACCTGAGATCTTTGCCTTAACACATTGGAGGGTACATCCTTTGTGGTACAAGTAGAGGGTACATCTACTTGGGTTTGATTGAGAACAAGAGAGGGTACATCTCTTGTGGATCAATTCTAGTGGAGGGTACATCCACTAGGTTGTTCAAAGAGAACAAGGGAGGGTACATCCCTTGTGGATCTTTGCTTGTAAAAGGAATTTTACAAGGTTGGAAAAGAAATCTCAAGGGCCGCAGGTCGCTTGGGGACTGGATGTAGGCACGGTCTCTTGTGTGTTTGTCTCCTTCTTCCCTACTCTTTTAATTTCCGCTGTGCATTTTAATTTCCGCTTTTACTTTTGGTTAAGTTTTTCTTCTACTCTTTATTCACTTAACAACTTAGTAAAAGCCTTAGAAGAGTAAATTTTTAATTAGTAAAGGTTTAGGAATAATTAATTCAACCCCCCTTCTTAATTATTCTGAGGCCACTTGATCCAATAGTTTTCACCCGTTTTTAACCACATTGCCCCTAATAGGCTTCTAAACTACCTAAAGTCCTAAAACTAATTAACCTAACCTACAACAATACTAGTCTAAGAAAACATAAATCCTTTATCCTAAGGTGTGAAGCATGAAATACAAAGGACAAGGAAATTAGGAAACTTACTAGGATGTGTAATGCAGAGTATGAGGAAGCAAAGGATGCAGAGGAGTAGTAAGCACATAACATAAACAAAAGAATGCTCATGGACGAGAGGTTGCAGAGGTTTGGGTGCAAAGGTAGCAACCCAAGTGCCTCTACCTCTACTTTAAAAAAAAAAATGAAATTCGTATGGCGCGCTTAGCGCATAGCAACGCTTAGTGTGCCAACATGACGTTTGAGTTTAAAATACTAGTGATTAGCCTAGCCTCGCGCTAAGCCCAACTTGAAGTTGTAAACTCCAATAAGCATTTGGGGCTTAGCGCGGTAGCAACGCTTAGAACTTTCTGCAACACCAAAAATCTTTCTACAATATGCGCTTAGCCAAAGATGCGAGGCTTAGCATAAATCAAGTTTCAACTTGCAGTGAGTGATTCAGACTTAGCGCCACTACCTGCACTAAGCGCACTTCCACTGACTTCAAAACAGAATGATGTAGGCGCTTAACGCATCCTTTCCCGCTAAGCCCAGCTTGAAAGCTCAACTTATAGAATGAATCTGGGGCTTAGCGTAGGATGGCGCGCTTAGCGCAGCTTTAATAAATTTTCACAGAGAGGAAGTGGCGCATAGCGCATCATCCACGCTAAGCCCACTGCTTAAGGTGCAACTTACAGTGATGATGTTGGGCTTAGTGCAGTGATGTGCGCTTAGCTGAATCATTCAGCCAATCAATCAGGGGTCTTTGCACTTAGCGTGAGCAAGCTTGGCTTAGCATGTGAAGAGATGGTGCTTAGCGCAAGGTTTGCGCTTAGCGGATAAGCAATTTGAAAATTTTTCTAAGTCATTTTCTGCTTATCTCTTCACACATAATTTAAAAACCCTTTTTGTGCATTACTAGACAAGCTGAAATCAATCACAATCACAAGCAAGATGTCCTAACTAGATGCAAGAAATAAAAAATGAAGATAGAGAAGGGAAAGAAAAGCTGGGTTGCCTCCCAGTAAGCGCTTCTTTAACATCATTAGCTTGATGCATCATCCTATTATCTAGGATCCAATAATGTCCCTACTTCAAGGACTTTGTTCTCAGGTCTTCTTTCCTCCATCACATGAACTTTAAAATAGACATTTCGGTCAGGTGGTTTTTTATCTTCATGAAATAGATCAAAGATGATTTTCTGATCTTCTATGCCCATTTGCAACATCTTCTTTCCCATATCTACTACATAGCTTGCAGTAGACAAGAATGAGAGGAATATCAGCATCCTCTTCTATGTCTATCACCATAAAATCAGCTAGAAATATAAGGTGTTTCACCTTCACCAAAACATCTTCAATCACTCCATATGGTCTTGTGATGGAGCGATCAGCTAACTGGAGGGTCATGCGTGTAGGTATTATCTCTATCTCTCCAAGTCGTCGGCACATGGAGAGAGGCATTAAGTTGATACTAGCTCCCAAGTCTATGGGAGCTTTTCCTACAGCAACCTCACTAATGGAACACGGTATCGTGACAACTCCAGGGTCTTTGTGCTTAGGTGGAAGAATGCGTTGAATCACAGCACTACAATTGCCTTCTACCACAATTCTATCGTTGTGGATGTACTGGTTCTTCTTTGTCAACATATATTTTAAAAATTTGGCATAGAGTGGCATCTGTTGAAGTGCTTCTCAAAAGGGTAAAGTAATTTCCAATTTCTTGAAGATATCAAGAAATCTGGCCAAATGTCTTTCTTTCTCTTTCCCCGAAGGTACCAAAGGGTAAGGTACTTCCTTGCTTTCATTTGGAGTAGTATCCTTCTTCTTGTCGGTGTTTGCCTCACTCTTGCCTTTCCTCATCTCATCATCAACAACTTTCTCTTTTTGTTTTTCAATTTTCAACTTTTTTCTTTTATTCTTTCTCCTTCTTTTATTCTTTCTTTTTCTTTCTCTTTTATTGGTGTCTCTTCTTCCTTATCATCTTCAGTCTTCTCATTAATCTCTTCAAGTTCTACAAAATCAAAAACAAGTTCAATTGCTGGCTTAAGTTCTAGCTATTGTTTATGTTCCCCAATCTTCTTTCCGCCAATTGTTTTTCATTTTTCAACTTTTTCTCTTTTTCTTCTTCTTTTATTCTTTCTTTTTCTTTCTCTTTTATTGGTGTCTTTTCTTCCTTTTCATCTTCAGCCTCCTCATTAATCTCTTCAAGTTCTACAAAATCAGAAACGGGTTCAAGTGTTGGCTTAGGTGCTAGCTGTGGTTTATGTTCCTCTATCTTCTTCTCTGCTTCACTCTCATCCACATGGATTGCCATTCTGCTTCTAGTCATCACAGCTTTACACTCCTCCTTGGGATTTTTCTCTGTATTAGCTGTAAAGATGCTTGATGATCTATCCGCCAATTGCTTTGCAAGCTCTCCCACTTGGACCTCCAGATTCTTTATGGCAGACTTTGTGCTCTTCTGATTGGACATAGAAACATGCATAAGCTGAGCTAGAGTCTCTTCCAGCTTCGTTGTACGATCATAGAGACTAGGCCCTTGTTGTTGTGGCCTTGTGGATGGTCCACCTTGATCTCTGTTGAACTGATTTCCAAGGTGGTTCCTCCATTGTCCCTGTTGTTGATTATATTGCTGGCCATGTTGGAATCTAGAAAATCCTCCTGCATTAAAATTGTTTCTGGGCTGATTTCCCATGTAATTGACTTCACGAGTGGGATGTTCTTCAATAGGAATACAGCATCCAGATTCATGAGCTCCCCCACAGATGGTACATCCTGCAACCTACAAAACAGAAGCATGTGAAGTATGTGCAGAATGAATTTGAGTTGGCAACTTACTTAGTGTTTCAGTTAATGCTTCCAGTTGCTTAGACAACAATTTTTTTTGTGCCAACAATGCATCTTGGGAGGTTAACTACAATAAACTCTTTTTCATAGGAATGTGAGCTTTATCTCTCAAAATAGCAATGTCGTTTATAGCCATATTTTCAATGAGATCCATGGCTTCTTCAGGGGTCTTCAATTTGATTTTCCCACCTACAGAAACGTCTAATAGCTGTTTGGACAGTGGTCTTAACCCATCTATAAAGATATTGAGCTGTATCGGTTCTGAGAATCCATGAGTGGGAGTCTTTCTCAATAAACCATGAAATTTTTCCAAGGCCTCACTCAAAGATTCATCGGGAAATTGGTGAAAAGAAGAGATGACAGCTTTGCCTTCTACAATCTTAGACTCAAGGAAATATTTCTTCAGAAATTTCTCCACAACCTCATCCTATGTCTTAAGACTATTACCTTTGAATGAATGAAGCCACCTATTGGCTTCTCCCGATAAAGAAAATGAAAACAAGCTCAGTCGGATTGCATCTTCAGGCACTCCAGCCAACCTAATAGTATTGCATATTTCTATGTAAGTGGCTAAGTGTGCATATGGGTCTTCATTTGGTAATCCATGAAACAAATTATTCTGAATCAACTGAATCAATGATGGTGGATAAGTAATGGTTTGTGGCACATTAGAACTTGAATAATCTTCCAGAGTAACCCTTCTTGGCTCTTCAACCATGATGTAGTCTTCAATAGGATCTAAATGAGAATGTTCTACAATAGGAAAACTAGAAGATGCCTTAGAAGATTGAGGTTCTTCCTTTGGAATTGCTACTACTTCTAAGTCCTGCAAAAATTTTCTAATTCTCTCTTGATTATGCCTTCTACAAGTGGCGTTAATCTCCAAATAAATGGGAATCAAATCACCTACAGAAGATCTTCTTTGCATACAAGAAAAGTACAACAATTATCCAATTCAAAAGAACAATGAATGTACTAAAACTACTATGTTAGTCAAAAGAATCAAAAAATTGAAAAAGTAAAATTAAAGCAATGTTGCAAAACTGAACTAAACTCTACTAATAGTTTAGTTCCCCGACAACGGCGCCATAAATACTTTTTTTGGATTTCCCCTACGGTTACTTTTTGTTCCACTTTTTCTTCATTCGAATATATTCAAGGGAAATCCAGATTACCGGAAAGCGCACCGGATCGTCAAGTATTTAAAATTAAAACGGATGAATCCAAGTATCGAACACAGGGAACTAATGTTAGCTTGAATTAAGTTCAGAAATGAAGCATTGTTGAGAGAACATGTATGATTGATAATTTCAAACAGAATTTAAACTAAACTTTTATGCTAAAAACTATAAAATACAAGGTAAATAAAAGTGACAACAGTAGGTAGAAATGTTGGGTCTTTCTAACAAACAAGCTGATGCATAGAAATATATTTCTCTAATCGATTGTGCTCTTGTGTTCTATGTTGTAGCCTAAATTACTAAACCTTCGATCCCTCGTTAGGCCGAATTAATCCAAGCTTTGTCCGCAGATCCCTCATTTAAGACTAGGCCCGATTTAGACAACCCTCTTAGGTTTAGACTAACTTAAACTAAGTTTCATCCGCAGATCCCTCATGTAAGACTAGACTCAGCTCAAGTAGCTTATGAAATTTTAGCCTAATTTAGCCTAAGCTTCGTCTGTAGATCCCTCATGTATGACTAGGCCTAAAGTAAACAGCATTATTGTAACAACATAATTAAAACCAAAACTTAACTCGCAGATCCCTCATGTAAGACTAAGTTTCAATCCTTCTTCAATCAAGTTCTAAGGCAACAATACATTTCCCAATGCTAAAGTCACCTAACTGTGTACAAAAATGGGTGATCAGACCAAAAGCATACAAACATCAAGCATTGAATGAAGCATTGAACACAGAAAACACAATCAATTAGATATTATGTATTTACATCAATTGTTCATTAGAAATCCCCAACTAGGGTGTTCAGCCTGCCATTATAGAAGAAAACCTAACAATAATAAGCTTACAAAACCTAGGTATCTTTGCAAAAGTTGCTCCTCTTGCTACCTCTAGAGCCTTTTTCCCGAAATAGGCACTGTGGCTGCTCTAGAATATGTGCCAATCATTTGCCTACCCTAATGCTGCACAAAGCAGGCTTTAAATAGGCTTTGAATTCATGACGTTGTGCTTAGCACCACCCTCGCAATTAGCGCGGGAAAGTGGATTTGGGCTTAGCACCAGTCATGCGTTGAGCCTGGCTGAGGACACCTGTTGTGCTTAGTACACTGATCTCGCGCTTAGCGCATGACCTTGATATTGATGCCCTGCCAGATTCTTCTGTCGCGCTGAAGCTGCGCTTAGCGGTGGATGCGCGCTTAGCCCAGCTGCTGAGCTAAGCTCAACTGTCACTTTTGGCACTTCATGAGTTAGCCTCTTTTTCACCTGAAATTGCACATATTTCATCATTAAATCCAATGGACATATTCTAGAGATAGCTTTATCCATAAAACAATTTGTTTACAAAAATCACTATAAAATAACCCTAAATTGGGGAACTATACAAGTTTTGGAAAATGATTTCTATACAAAAGTTAGTCGTATAAAGTGACTAACAAACCTCCCAACTCGTATAGGCATGTTCTCCAATATTCCAAGGGGAAATTTAATGGAACATTCTGTTAGTTGAATCATCATGCTTGTTGGTTTCATTGCTACTTTTTCGATTTTGTTTAGCAGAGATAATGAAATTAGGTTGAGGCTAGATCCAAGATCAAGGAATGCTCTTTTTATTGATAGATTCCCAATTGATATAGGAATAGTAAAATTACCAAGATCACCAAGCTTCTTTGGATTCTCCAAGATGGCACTACAATCCTCTTCAAGAGTTACTACGCCATAGTCTTTCAAACTTTTCTTCTTAGTTATGAGTTATTTTAAGAGCTTTGAGTATTTTGACATATGTCTATGCCATCAATGAAAGGAATGGTGACATCGAGTTGCTTAATCAAGTCTATAAGCCTTCTATATCGCTGCTCCTTGTCTTGCTTTGTTGGTTTACAAGGATATGACTTCTCACGTGTAATTTGTTCTTTAGCTTCTCGTGTTAGTTGACTCTTTGTCTTAATTGGATATCGTGCTATTTTTTTAACTATCACACCCTCCTCTTGTGTGTCTTCCTTCACTCCGTCGTCTACCTCTATGTCCTTTCTTACTGGCTCTTTAGTTGCTAACTTGCTTCTTGTTGTTATGGCATTACAGTCAACCTTGTTTTGGAAATTTCTTTTATTTGCACTGCTAGCTCCTTTACTTGATCTTTTAAGGAATTTATTACCTCCACAGTGTTCTCAAGGTTGGAGTAGGATGTGGTTCTAAGGTTAATTATGGCTTCTCCTAATTTTGTAACGCATTCTCTCATGAATTTGGCTTTCCTAGCTACTTTCTCCGTATAGTAAGAGGTATGGTGGTTATCTCCATACTCTTCACTCGAGAGAATTGGTTGTTTTGGTGGTATCAATGGTTGAAGTTGTTTTACTATGCTTTTGGTTACGTTCTCCTTCATAGCTTTCATTTGTGTTTGTTGTTTGAGGGATTCATCTTCGATGTCTTTTTTGGAAACATCCTTTGGAGAGGTGTAGTTGCAATCATGGCCTCGTTCACTAGCTACTACATATTCTATAATTTTCTTTACTTTGGTCGTGGTTCCATTGACATAGTATCCTCCTGCTGAAGCGTTTATCATTCTTCTATTTTCATCAGTTGTTCCTTTTATAAACATAGAGATTTGGATGTAACCAAAGTAACTATGGGAAGGACAGCTCCTAAGTAAAGCTTTATACATCTCCCATGCATCAAAGAGAGACTCAGATGCCATTTGCTGAAAGTTAGTAATCCTTTCCTTGATGGCTTTGATTTTTTATTCCAGAAAGAATTGTTGGAAAAACTCATCTTTGATTTGCTCCCATGAGGTCAGACTATGGTGTGGTTGAGAATTGAGCCATTCAACTGCACTTCCCCCTAATGAAAAGGGAAAAAGTAGCATCTTGATGTGACTGTCTTTGATTCCGTGTATTCATACTAATGTGCATATTTGTTGGAATCGAGTAAGGTGGGTATGTGGTTCTTCAATGTTGGATCCCGTAAATTAAGTGTTATGGAGAGTATTAATGATCATGCTAGAAAGATTTACTTGATGCTCTCTTGTGTTTGGTGGAAGAATAGATTCATTTATATCTATGCCTTGGCGAGCTTCTAATTTGGCCATGGTTGGGTTTCAGCCATTTTTATAATTATGTTCAATACTGAAGAAAGAATTATTTATTATGTCTTTCTAAAGAAGGTGTCATACCCTAATTTCGTCCGGGGACCTTTGCTTGATGACATGCGACTTTTCTTTGGTCCTTGTGAGGTGCTTGGCACCCATCATTAGGCAATTTGTGAAATTCCAGGACATGCCGAAAAAGAAAAGAAAATATTGATGCACAATCCGTAAGGTTCCGTGACACACTGGAAATCAAATGGAAGCATCGTTGCGCAGTTAGTGAGGTTCCGTAACATTCCGTAAGTCAAAAAGGGGATGATTATGTAATCCGCAAGGTTCCGTAACATTACGGAAAGAAAACAAGTATCGTTACGAAATTCGTAAGTTTCCGTAAATTTACGAAAAAAGAATCACCAAAAAAAGCAAAGGGGTGTACTTAGTAAAAATGGGGGTGCAAATAGCAACCAGGCCCACTTGGGCCCTCCAGAAGATTCCTCCAGAAGGCTGTTGCTTCTGGAGGAAGCAACCCTGCTCGCCTGGGCGAGATGAGCTCGCCTGGGCGAGCTGGGCGGCAAGCATCTCCCCTATTTTGCTATAAATAGGGGAGGAAGTGAAGTAGAAAAGGGTTCAGCCCCTGAGGCACTTCTCTCTCTTTCGAATTTGCTTGGAAAAATTGTTCCCATGAAGAAAATCTAAGCCGAGGCGCTTCCGAAACGTTTCCGTAATGTTTTCCGTGAGGAATTTCGCGAAGGTTTTCGACCGTTCTTCGACGTTCTTCATTCGTTCTTCATCGTTCTTCGATCTTCAATGGGTAAGTACCTCGAACCAAGCTTTTCGATTCATTCTATGTACCCATGGTGGTCCACATTGTGTTTCGTGTATTTTTATTCTCGTTTCATTTACTTTTTATACCCCCTCTTGACGTGCTTAAGCCATTTTACTTAAGTCATTTCTCGCTTAACCTAAAATAAAACAAATTTCCACCGATCGCTTGAATTGTATTATCCGTTAACTTCGGTTAAAATGAATTCCGACCGTTCGGTCGTACCGTAATCACGTTGAAAATCAAAAAAGAGGTAAAATAAACAATATAATAAAAAAAATGTGTTTAGTAAACTAAAGCGGAAAATCAATCGGACGTTTTCTCTTTGGGATTTCTCATTCTTAATTGAATTGACTAATAACTAAAGTGAAATTAAGGCTAAAATCAACTCGCCTAGTCAAGCTCGTCCACAAAAATAGGTTTTTGAAGTTTGTCATTTCAATTTTCTTACTAAGTAAAATGGATCATTTTCAAGGTCCAACGCCTTAAAATGATCACCTTTGAAGTAAAAAGAATCACTTGATAAGGAAGAACTACGTAGGTCTGATTTCCTCATCGCAAATTGAGGAATACGTAGGAGCAAAGGGAAACACCCTTGTCGACCACAAAAAGAGAAAAATATAAAAAAGGGTATAAAGGATATAAGGACATAAAAGGAAAACATAAAAATCTAAGTCATGTTTGCACATTTGATTGAAGGCTGCCGTCCCTTGTGACGGACGTGTGGGGTGCTAATACCTTCCCCGTGCGTAAATACAACTCCCGAGCCTTTCACTTAAAAATTCGTAGATCGCGTCTTTTCTGGTTTTTCCGACGTTTTCCTCAAATAAACGTTGGTGGCGATTCCGCGCATATTCCTTTCGAGGAACACGCATCCCGCGAGTCATGCGTCGCCCTCCCGCCGAAGGGTAGGTTGCGACAGTTGGCGACTCCACTGAGGAAATGTTTTTAGAGAGTTAGACCATTTAATCTTGTGCAATGTTTTACCATGACTTATCCCTTTGTTAGTTTCCCTTCATTATGTTCTTGTGTATATAAACTCTTTATTGCTTTTAGTGCGTTTTTGTATGCATGAGGTAAATATTTATTCATTTGATGCACACAAACACCAACACTATTTGCACACACTGTGAGTGAAAAAGGGCCCTATACCCGGGTTCATGGGAACATAAGGAGTGGAGGTGAATCTGTGATCATGCTAGGTCTCTGACTTGCTTGATTACAGTGAACCCTCATCTAGAGCTTTTCTCTTTGAAAACTTATTGTTGCTAGTAGTCCCTACTGCTGCAATATGTTCTTCGAAAAGGATAATACCTTTAGAAACCATCAAGAGAGATATGACTACCTTGGGGGGTTACCGCTAAATGCCTAGTTAGTTCTCTCCCTTATAGGTCCCTTAAATAGGGGCACGGAGCAAACACGCTGCGTGCCATTTTTCACACTGCCATGCATAAGTATCATATACCCTTTTGCTTATGTTCAGTGAATATTGTCATACTATGTACATTCCCGCATTGCGTCTTTTGCATATGCATCGCATATGGGTTCTGTCTTGATCCCCTCTGTAAACAAACCAACGGAGGGTCCGTGTCGCCTTCTTAAAAACTTATGTTGGGGCACTTTGCTACCCCTAGACGTTGTATCTAAGAAGGAGACAATTCCTCGGGCCCCCGCATTCTTAGATTGCATCTGTGTCATATGCATTCCTTCATGCATTCATCCATTCCACCCATGAGATATCGGAGTTTTGATTTGCACCAGCTTTTTGTCTCACTTTAGTAAGCATGGGGACAAATCAAACCGGCAAGAGGTTTTACCAAGTCAAGGTTAAAAGCCTAGATACCACCAGCATCAAGGAATTAGGGCGGTTGATGGGACCTCTCCAAATGCAAGCCTTCCGCAAGACTTACGGAAAGATCTTAGAGTTGACCATAGCAGAGGTATCCATAGAAGCCATTGCATCACTCACCCAATACTACGACCAGCCTTTGAGATGCTTCACGTTCGGAGACTTCCAATTGGTACCAACCATTGAAGAATTTGAGGAAATTCTAGGATGTCCTCTCGGGGGAAGAAAACCATACCTTTCCTCCGGGTGTCTCCCCTCTTTGAGCAGAATTGCAACTGTGGTCAAGGATTCAGCAAGAGGTTTGGACCGCATAAAACAGACTCGGAACGGCATAGCGAGCCTACCACGGAAGTACCTAGAAGACAAGGCGAGGGGTATGGCCAGTCGAGGAGATTGGGTCCCGTTTATGGATGTGTTAGCGTTGCTAATTTTTGGGGTCGTCCTCTTTCCAAACATAGATGGTTTGGTGGACCTAGCAGCAATCGACGCTTTCCTTGTATACCACCATAGCAAGGAAAGCCCGGTAGTAGCTGTCTTGGCAGATTTATTTGACACATTTGACCGAAGGTGCGAAAAGAGTAGCGCACGGATCATCTGTTGCTTGCCCGCTCTCTGTGTTTGGTTGGTTTCACACCTATTCCAGCAAGACACAAGGCATCCATGTCCGCTCCAGAGCCATCGCTCGTGTACTGAAAAGAGAAGAATAGATTGGGACCAGCTTTTGGCCGGGATAGGAGGTAGAACAATCAATTGGTTCCCCCGATGGAAGGAAGGAAAAGAAGGAGTCCTTTTCTCATGTGGAGGATACCCAAACATTCCGCTGATAGGAACGAGGGGTTGTATTAACTACAATCCTGCGCTCGCTATAAGACATCTAGGGTACCCCATGAGGGGAGCACCGACGGAAGAAGACATGTCTCCTTTCCTTGTGAGGGATTTTGGCGCACAAAATTCCAAGGCTATACAAAGAATCCATAAGGCATGGGAAACCCCGTTAAGGAAAGATCAAGAACTTAGGGGCATTCGTAATGGCATCATTGGTGGGTACCATGAATGGCTGAAAGTTCATATACGAGGTTTAGATTGACTCGCCAAGTTAAAAGTCGTCAGCGAAGAGAGTTTTGAAGCACCGGAAGAGGACGAAGAAGTCCAAGCTCTCAAAAGCAAGTTAGGAAAGGCGAAACTTGCCAAGGAAAAGTTCAAATTGGCCGCTACACACATCCGGAAGGAGTGTGCCGGATTACGGGAAGAGAATGCAACTACCGCACGAGCCCTTGAACAAGAGACCAAGAGGGCTCGCAAGGAAGAGTATGGCCGTAACAAATTTCGCGGAGCTCTGTGGGGTAGCAACAGTGAACTCAAGCTGCGAAGGGAAGAGATGGACCAGTCGCGAGCACATAGCATGGTTTTGAAAGAGGAGTTAGTTGCCTGTTGAAGGTCCAGAAGAAGCTTGTCTCAGCGTTTATGCGAGACGGAGACCAACATGCTTGCTATCATCGCCAAGTACCAAGAAGAGTTAGGTCTAGCTACGGCCCACGAGCATAGGATCGCGGACGAGTATGCCCAAGTATACACGGAAAAAGAGGCTAGAGGAAGGGTGATTGACTCTTTACACCAAGAGGCAACCATGTGGATGGATCGGTTTGCTCTTACCTTGAACGGGAGTCAAGAACTTCCCCGATTGTTAGCCAAGGCCAAGGCGATGGCGGACACCTACTCCACCCCCGAAGATATTCATGGGCTTCTCGGCTATTGTCAGCATATGATAGACTTAATGGCCCACATAATTAGAAATCGCTAGGAAACTTGTATGGTCTCTCAGACCTTGACTAGATACGACTTGCTTTTTGAAATAAAATGAGTTGGTCCCATGTTTCTACTCCAAAAAGCTTGTGCGAATCAAATCACTCTTGCATTTCATCTCTACCATGCATTCTTTCTTTCTTTACCCACTCCTCACGTTTGGTTTTTTTAGGGAAAAACACCATAACTAAACGTGCCACAAGGCATCCCTATCGCACCAGATCCAAATCTAGAACGATGGGTGATCAAGAGGAGACACAGGAACAGATGAAAGCCGACATGTCGGCTTTGAAAGAACAGATGGCCTCCATGATGGATGCCATGTTAGGCATGAGGCAGCTCATGGAGAAAAATGCGGCCACCGCTGCCGCTGTCAGTTCGGCTGCCGAAGCAGACCCAACTCTCTTGGCAACTGCGCACCATCCTCCCTCAGGCATAGTAGGACGGGGAAGGGATGCACTGGGGCACGATGGCAACCCTCACCTGGGATACAACCGAGCGGCTTACCCTTATGGATTGCCGCCCAACTACTCACCACCCGTCTTGCAAGACGATGCGGGCCACATTGCTTCTCCCATCCTTGAAAGAGAGCTTCCTCAACAGCCCGACGAGGTCCACAAAGACCCTCAAGACTATACTCGAAGGGATGTCGAGTTCTATCCCCCGATCCCCAAAGGGCCGGCACCCAGCACGTTGCCTCAACCCAACATCGCGACACAACCAATGGTTTTGTCCGCGGAAGGACCGCCCCCGGCAACGGAAAAAAAGAGGAAGCTTGATCTCCTTGAGGAAAGATTGAGAGTCGTGGAAGGATTTGGGGATTATCCGTTCGCAGACATGACGGATCTTTGCTTAGTACCCGATGTTGTTATTCCCCCGAAGTTCAAAGTGTCGGACTTCGACAAGTATAAAGGGACGACTTGTCCCAAAAACCATCTCAAGATGTACTGCCGCAAGATGGGTGCACACTCCAAGGATGAAAAGCTATTAATACACTTTTTTCAAGATAGCTTGGCCGGAGCCGCGGTAGTGTGGTACACTAATTTGGAGGCCTCCCGTATCCGTACTTGGAAGGATCTGATTACTGCCTTCCTAAGGCAATATCAGTACAATTCCGATATGGCTCCCGATCGTACTCAGCTGCAGAATATGTTCAAAAAAGAGGGGGAAACCTTTAAAGAATACGCGCAGCGATGGAGGGACCTGGCAGCACAAGTAGCTCCTCCCATGGTTGAGAGAGAGATGATCACCATGATGGTAGGCACTTTGCCAGTGTTCTACTATGAGAAGCTAGTAGGTTACATGCCGTCCAGCTTCGCAGACCTAGTGTTCGCCGGGGAAAGAATCGAAGTAGGATTGAAAAGAGGAAAGTTCTATTACGTTTCCTCCACGAGTGCGAATGCCGAAAGAATCGGGACTACGGGGGCAAAGAAGAAAGAAGGAGATGCCCATGCCGTCTCTTCAACACCCACGTGGGTCAAACCCCCACAGACAGCTCATGGTACCCATCAGTACGCGCAACATCACCCGAGCTTCTCGGCTCATACCGGGAATGCCTCTAGTTCGGCCCCTGTGCAGCCTAAGGCACCCACCCAGAGGGAAGCTCCCCAAGTTCCAACTCCGAACACCACTCGCCCGACCGGTAATTCCAACGCAACAAGGAACTTCCCTCCGAGGCCATTTCCGGAATTCACCCCACTCCCAATGACGTACGAAGACCTTTTGCCATCCCTCATCACCAACCATTTGGCCATGGTGACTCCCGAAAAGGTCCTCCTGCCCCCTTTCCCAAAATGGTATGACCCTAACGCAACTTGCAAGTACCATGGGGGTGTCCCGGGGCATTCCATTGAAAAATGCTTGGCCCTTAATTACAAGGTCCAACATTTAATAGATGCTGGATGGCTGACTTTCCAAGAGGATCGGCCCAATGTGAGAACCAACCCGCTCGCCAATCATGGAGGGGGAACGGTTAACGCCGTTGAGTCCGATAGGCCGCACAGGTCTAAACCTTTAAGGGATGTGGCAACCCCTAGGAGGTTTATCTTTGAGGCCCTACAAAAGGGAGATGTGATTCCTCATAGTGGGCGCAAGGAGGATTCCTGTTTACTGCATTCCGGCGAGCTGCATGACATGGAAACGTGTTTGGGAGTAGAGGAATTGTTACAACGGATGATAGATCAAGGTCGACTGGAAGTTGGCAATGAAGGGAAAGAAGAGCAGCATATATGCATGTAGTCCACGGAGGGGAGCAGTATTGCGAAGCCCAAACCCTTGGTGATATACTTCACTAAGGGCACAGCTTCGCAAAAACCCGGACACCCCTTAGCAGCTAAACCTGTTCCTTTCCCATACCAAAATAGCCACGCGGTCCCATGGAGATATACACCTCCAAGGGAGAGGGAAGAAGAAGCCACCGACGTCAGCTCGTTGTCGGCTAAAGTAACAAATATCACGGGACTGAGTGGTGTGACCCGTAGTGGTCGTGTGTTCGCGCCTCCGGACCTACCAGTCCAACCCGCGGACGTCAAGGGAAAAGGAAAAGTGGGGGAGGAACAAGATGGCAAGGCACCCTACGCTTCGAATAAAGATATTCCGGCAAAAGGACTTCCGGAGAAAAAGGAGGGTAAAAAGGAGGTGTCGCTAGAGGAAGCCAGTGAGTTCCTCCGAATAATTCAGCAGAGCGAATTCAAGGTTATCGAACAGCTCAACAAAACTCCAGCCAGGGTCTTGCTGTTGGAGTTACTCATGAGCTCCGAGCCTCATCGGGCTCTGCTAGTAAAAGTTCTGAACGAGGCCCACGTGGCCCAAGACATCTCAGTAGAAGGTTTCGGAGGGCTGGTCAATAATATCACTGCCAACAACTATCTCGCCTTCGCCGAAGAAGAAATCCCCGTTGAGGGGAGAGGGCATAACAAAGCTTTGCACGTATCAGTCAAGTGTATGGACCATATAGTAGCCAAGGTGCTCATCGATAATGGTTCCAGTTTAAACGTGATGCCTAAAAGCACTTTGGAGAAATTACCATTCAATGCCTCCCACTTAAAGCCGAGTTCAATGGTGGTTCGTGCCTTCGACAGCACCCGCCGAGAGGTTAGGGGGGAGATCGATCTCCCAGTACAGATAGGCCCTTATACCTGCCAAGTTACCTTCCAAATAATGGACATTAACCCCCCCCTACAGCTGTCTGTTGGGGCGCCCGTGGATCCACTCAGTGGGAGTTGTTCTTTCTACACTCCACCAAAAGTTGAAATTCGTAGTGGAAGGGCATCTGGTCATCGTATCAGGCGAGGAAGATATCTTGGTCAGTTGCCCATCCTCTATGCCTTATGTGGAGGCCGCAGAGGAGTCATTAGAAACCGCTTTCCAGTCTTTCGAGGTGGTAAGCATTTCCTCCGTGGATTCCTTCTCTGGGCAAGCTTGCCTGTCCGATGCAGTAGTAATGATGGCCCGAGTTATATTGGGGAACGGTTACGAACCCGGAATGGGTTTAGGCAAAGACAACGGCGGCATAAATAGCTTGATAAATGCCAAAGGAAATCGTGGGAAGTATGGTTTAGGCTATAAACCCACTCAGGCGGATATGAAGAGAAGCATCGCGGGAAGGAAAAGCAGTGGCCAAAGCTCGCAGTTGAGACAAGGAAGTAAAGGAAGCCCGCCCTGCCACATAAGTAGAAGCTTTATAAGCGCGGGTCTGGGAGACGAAGGTCAAGTGGTCGCGATATACGAAGATGATGTTCCGAGTACATTGGATTTGGTATGACCATGCCCTCCTGATTTCCAGCTGGGAAATTGGCGAGTGGAGGAACGCCCCGGCATTTACGCAACGAGCATAATGTAAACCTTTACGGTTTTAAAAGCTCTATAGTTGGGCCTAGGCTTTAGAGTTTTTCCTTTTGTTAAGGCTTTGTGTCCTTTGTTTTGAATTTATAAATACAAGGATCTTTCTTCATCTGTTCCAACGTCTCTACCCATTCTCATTCATTTGCATGTTTACTTCTTTATTTCTGAAACGGCAGATCCGATGACGAGTCCCCTGAAGGTACTAATACCTGGGACCCGCTTATCAACTTCGAGCAAGAAACGAATCAAACGGAAGATGAAGGGAATGAGGATGTGGGACTTCCCCCAGAATTAGAAAGGATGGTCGCCCATGAGGACCAAGAAATGGGGCCTCATCAAGAAGAAACGAAACTGGTAGACTTGGGAATTGGTAGTGGAAAAAGGGAAGTAAAGATAGGCACAGGTATTACCGCACCTATCCGTGAAGAATTAATAATCCTGCTAAAAGACTACCAAGACATCTTTGCTTGGTCATACCAAGATATGCCCGGTTTGAGTTCTGACATTCTGCAGCACCGATTACCTCTAAATCCCGAGTGTTCCCCGGTAAAGCAGAAACTAAGAAGGATGAAGCTCGAAACATCCTTGAAGATAAAAGAAGAAGTGAAGAAGCAATTTGACGCTGGTTTTCTGGCCGTCGCTCGGTATCCAGAATGGGTTGCCAACATTGTACCGGTCCCTAAGAAAGATGGGAAAGTACGAATGTGTGTGGATTATCGGGACCTGAATCGGGCCAGTCCCAAGGACAATTTTTCTTTGCCACACATCGATATCCTCGTAGATAATACGGCCAACTTTGCTTTATTTTCCTTCATGGACGGTTTCTCCGGTTACAATCAGATAAAGATGGCGCCAGAGGATATGGAAAAAACTACCTTCGTCACCCTGTGGGGGACGTTCTGTTACAAGGTGATGTCCTTTGGACTCAAGAATGCCGGGGCAACTTATCAACGGGCCATGGTAGCTTTGTTCCATGATATGATGCATCAAGAGATCGAGGTCTACGTGGACGACATAATTGCTAAATCTAAATCCGAGGAAGAACACCTTGTCAACCTGCGCAAGTTGTTTGAAAGGCTTAAGAAATATCAATTAAGGTTGAACCCCGCCAAGTGTACCTTTGGGGTCAAATCAGGGAAATTGCTTGGTTTCATCGTGAGCCAGAAAGGGATAGAGGTAGACCCCGAAAAGGTGAAGGCCATCCTTGAGATGCCAGAACCTCGTACCGAGAGGCAAGTCCGAGGCTTCCTGGGACGCTTGAATTATATTGCCAGATTTATATCACAGCTCACCGCCATTTGTGAGTCGTTGTTCAAACTCTTATGCAAAAACCAAACTGATCGTTGGAATGAGAATTGTCAAGAGGCTTTTGGAAGGATCAAGAAATGCCTTATGAATCCTCCCGTGCTTATGCCACCAGTACCTGGAAGGCCTCTCATCTTGTACATGACAATCTTAGACGAGTCAATGGGGTGTATGCTGGGGCAACATGACGAATCCGAAAAGAAAGAGCGCGCTGTTTACTACCTAAGTAAGAAGTTCACAACCTGTGAAATGAACTACTCCTTGCTCGAAAGGACGTGTTGTGCTTTAGTATGGGCATCCCATCATCTAAGGTAGTACATGCTGAGCCATACTACCTGGTTGATATCCAAGATGGACCCGGTTAAGTACATCTTTGAAAAGCCAGCTCTCACGGGACGAATCGCCCGGTGGCAAGTCCTGCTATCCGAGTTTGATATAGTTTACGTCACCCAAAAGGCGATAAAAGGAAGCACCTTAGCAGATTATTTGGCTCAACAGCCTCTTAACGACTATCAGCCCATGCATCCTGAATTCCCTGATGAGGACATCATGGCCTTGTTTGAGGAAAAATTGGACGAAGATCGGGACAAATGGACCATATGGTTTGACGGAGCGTCAAACATTCTAGGCCATGGCGTTGGGGCAGTATTGGTCTCTCCGGACAATCAATGCGTACCTTTCACAGCCAGACTAGGATTCGACTGCACCAACAACATGGCCGAATATGAAGCATGTGCCCTAGCCGTCCAGGCAGCAATTGACTCCAATGTCAAACTACTCAAGGTGTATGGCGACTCAGCGTTGGTAATCCATCAACTGAGAGGGGAATGGGAAACCAGAGATCCCAAGCTGATACCCTACAAAGCCTATATCAAGGAATTGGCTAAGACCTTTGATGAGATCTCCTTCCATCATGTTCCCCGCGAGGAAAATCAAATGGCGGATGCACTTGCTACTTTGGCGTCTATGTTCCAGCTAACGCCGCACGGGGATCTACCCTACATTGAATTTTGGTGTCGTGGCAAACCCGCGCATTGTTGCCAAGTAGAAGAGGAATGAGACGGAAAGCCTTGGTATTTCGACATCAAGCAATATGTCGTAAGCAAAGAATACCCGCCAGAAATTGCCGACAATGATAAGAGGACATTGAGAAGGTTGGCAGCCGGTTTCTTCATGAGTGGAAGTATACTGTATAAGAGAAATCACGACATGACCCTCCTGCGGTGTGTGGATGCCAGGGAGGCAAATCACATGATCGAGGAAGTCCATGAGGGCTCGTTTGGAACGCACGCCAACGGGCATGCTATGGCCAGGAAGATCCTAAGAGCAGGTTATTACTAGCTTACCATGGAAAGTGATTGTTGTGCCCATGTAAGGAAGTGTCATAAATGTCAGGCATACGCGGACAATGTCAATGTTCCGCCACATCCTCTGAATGTTATGTCCGCCCCTTGGCCTTTCTCCATGTGGGGAATAGATGTCATCGGGGCCATTGAGCCCAAGGCCTCGAATGGTCATCGCTTCATCCTCGTAGCGATAGATTATTTCACCAAGTGGGTCGAGGCAGCCTCCTATACCAATGTCACGAGGGGTGTGGTGGTCAGGTTCATTAAGAAAGAGATCATCTGCCGATATGGTTTGCCAAGGAAGATTATCACAGACAACGGCACCAACCTGAATAACAAGATGATGGGGGAAATGTGCGAGGAGTTTAAAATCCAGCATCACAATTCCACACCCTACCGGCCAAAGATGAATGGAGCCGTGGAAGCGGCCAATAAGAATATCAAAAAGATTATCCAAAAGATGACCGTGTCATACAAGGATTGGCAGGAAATGCTCCCATTTGCATTACACGGTTACCGAATTTCAGTGCGGACGTCAACTAGGGCAACGCCGTTCTCATTGGTATATGGGATGGAGGCTGTGTTACCGTTTGAGGTAGAAGTCCCGTCATTAAGGATCTTGGCAGAATCCGGATTAAAGGAATCAGAGTGGGCTCAAACGCGCTATGACCAACTCAACCTCATTGAGGGTAAGCGCTTAACGGCCATGAGTCATGGGCGCTTGTACCAGCAAAGAATGAAGAGTGCATTCGACAAGAAAGTACGCTTGCGCAAGTTCCATGAGGGAGACCTTGTCCTAAAGAAGATGTCCCGTGCTGTCAAGGACAATCGAGGAAAATGGGCCCCAAACTACGAAGGGCCTTTTGTTGTGAAGAGGGCTTTTTCCGGAGGAGCCCTGGTGCTTACCAACATGGATGGCGAAGAGCTACCTTCACCCGTGAATTCTGATGTCGTCAAGCGATATTATGCTTAGAATCTGGGGCAATTAAAGATGTCGCTGCATGTTCTTTATCTTTATGCGTTTTCTGGATTTCCCCCAGGGATTTCCCGTCTCCTGTATCTCTCGTTACAATCTTTCAAAGGAATGAACGTAAATTCGAGGCTTTAGTCCTCACGTTGGTTTCAAACCTTGCTTTGATTTGTGATCACCTGAGCCCTTCCGCTCAGTTCATGGGATGCCCCAAGCGCTTAATTAAAATTGAAGCTAAACTAACTTTCCCTAAAATTTGCTGCGTTTGAAAACATTCATGCATACGCATACGCATACGCATGCATATTGTTGTGGTAAAACAGGGGCATGATCATCTTGAGCTACCTTATGGGGTAGAGACAAAACATGAACAACAGAAACCAATCAAGGTAAGACGACGATGCGGTCAAGATTGGCCACACCAGGTTGTTTCTTACTTGCAGGAACACAGGGACGGATGCAAGTGGGGATGGGGTCACGACCGACTGATCGTCGCCCCTTCTCCACGCTAAACAAGCAGAGAATGTCGCTGCAAGGCAGCCCCGTATCCTTTGTATTCGCAGTTTTCTTTTACTTTTTGTTTGTTTTAAAAATAAGTAATCAACGCCTAATTCTAACTTAAGTAAGTTCAAGATGGGCAAAACACTAACCCTTAAGGAAGGAGGGGACATGGTTAATGTTTCTCTCAAACAAAAAAAAAAGTGCAGGTTAGCTCGCCTGGGCGAGCTGAGCTCGCCTGGGCAAGCAACCCCTGCACCAAAATATAAAAATGACGAAAGGGGGGACATTTTTGTATATGCATAAGTATTAGAAATACCGGAATGTGCACATGTGCAATTTTTGGTACCCCAAATGCTTTGAGTATGCATGTATGTAAATTTAGCCAAGGAAGTGCATGTGATGTAGGTAGCAAATACACCTTGGAAGTACATACAAATAATCTAGGTAACGAAGGTGCCTTGATTGTACATGGGTGCATTTTTCTTAGTTGTAAGAATGTCTTGTGCAAGTGAACGTTCGTAAAGAAGTATGTGCATAAGTTTGCTCTAAATTTACATTGATGTTTGTGTTTATTGGAGGAGGTTGTATGCCATTTTTGTTTTAAGAGTAGCATTTCTTGGTAAAACTAACTTTCCAGATGTTTGCCTTCGCAGGAAATGGCCCCGAGGAAGCTTGCCTCAAAGAGGTCCAGGAAGGATAAGGCGGCCGAAGGAACTAGTTCCGCTCCTGAGTATGACAGTCACCGTTTTAGGAGCGCGATACACCAGCAGCGCTTCGAGGCCATCAAGGGATGGTCATTTCTCCGAGAGCGACGCGTCCAGCTCAGGGACGATGAGTATACTGATTTCCAGGAGGAGATAAGGCGCCGGTGGTGGACATCACTGGTTACCCCCATGGCCAAGTTCGATCCAGAAATAGTCCTTGAGTTTTATGCCAATGCTTGGCCAACAGAGGAGGGCGTGCGTGACATGAGGTCCTGGGTAAGGGGTCAGTGGATCCCGTTTGATGCCGATGCTATCGGCCAGCTCCTGGGATATCCGTTGGTGTTGGAAGAGGGCCAGGAGTGCAAGTATGGCCAGAGGAGGAACCGGTCTGATGGGTTTGATGAGGAGGCCATCGCCCAGTTGCTATGTATACCGGGGTAGGATTTTGCCCGGACTGCTGCCGGAACACGGGTGTGGATCATGCGCACCAACATGACCACCTTGACACAGATATGGATGACTTTGCTGCTCAGCAACATCCTGCCCACCGATCATAATTCCGACCTCCCCCTGCCGAAGTGTCAGCTGGTGTACGCCATCCTGACACGGATGAGTGTTCATGTGGCTCAGTTAATCGCTGACGCCATCTATATTTTTGCAGGTATGGCGCCTACCAGGCACCCTTTGGACCCAGATAAGTCCAACAGGGCCCTGGGATTTCCTGCACTGATCACAGGACTTTGCCAGTCGTACGGAGTCCCCGTTGCACCTACCAAGGTAATTCGGCCGCCCATCACTCGGGCTTTTATTGAGAAGTACTGCACCCAGAGACAGGCTCAGGGGGATGCTCCACAGGCCGCGGGCGCGCCACCACCACCTCATCAAGCTGGCCCGGCTGGGTCATTTGACATGGAGCAATATTTATGGCATTTGGTTCGCCAGCAGGCAGCCAACCACCGGGCACATGTGCAGACCCATGATTGTCTATACCAGATGAGCCTCAGCATGCAAAGCCAGGGCTTCGCTTCTTTTTCATGCCCTACTCCAGACCAGTTCAGGGCAGAGGTCGCATGGCCCGGGGATTGGCCCGAGGCCCAAGCAGGAGAGGCGCCCCCGGAAGTTCCCGGGGATGGAGAGGAGGCCCACGAGGACGAGGAGATGGCCGATTTGCTTGACTTCTTGGGAGGGAGTGGAGCTTCATGACTGGGAGATCCCCAGATTCATGTTTTCTTTCATATTTCTTTTATCATTTTTATGTTATGTTTTGACTTGAGAGACTAATGTTTGTTTTTGTTGTTTCGATTGTCATTTGTACAGCGCATACATTTTTGTTTGGATTGTTGCGTTAGTGTTTATATCATTACTATCAATGATGTTTGAAATTCTGGAACCGTGTAGAGTTCTTCGTTTAGGAACATCGTCCAAAAAATAATAGTAAAACAAACAAAAAAACAAAAAAATAAAAATCAAAAAATTAAGAAAAGAAGAGAGAAAGTAAGGGAAGAAGAGAGCAAGTAAGGAAAAAGAGAGGAAAAAGGAAAAGAAAAATAAGTTGTTTAGCTGAAAAAACCGACATGCTTTTGAAAAGAGATGACTTCCAACTTTTCTTTGAAAAAAATTCACTGATCATAACTAGATTTTGAAAAAAAATGTGTGTACCCCTAAAGGGTGAATGCTGTGAAGATTTCCCCGGACGCGAAAATGGACTTGGATGAATGCACAAATGGATAAAAGAACATATTTTGGAAACATTGGGTTGACTAAAATAGAGGAAATGAATCCTGAGCCCTAGCATCACATGACCATAAAAATTTGACACTTGAGTGTCTGCATAGGTGCATGCATGACCAGTTTTGCATAAAATTTCCAAATCATCAGTTTTGCATTTGTGTCATGGAAATAATGTGGGGCATCCCTTTTATCCTTGAGCCAAACCAAACCCCGACATGTATCATGTCTAGCCATTCTACAAACCTTGAGCCAAAATCCTGACTCACCATAATCCTTACCCTCGGAAGCAAAAAAGAAAAGAAAGGAAATTCTCAATCAAAGAGTGGGAGAAAGCAAAAAGAAAAGAAAGAAAATTCCCAATCAAAGAATGGGAGAAAGTAAAAAAGGAAGAAGAAGAAGGAAAGAAAGCTCCTGATCAAGGATCGAAAGAAAACAGAAGAAATGTGCAGAAAGGTCTTTGGACCGGACAATATCTGAACAATACAGAATTGTCACCAAATGAACAAAAAGAAGGAAGGGAAACCACGACCTAAAGTGGTCTTCTCCCTTTAATTGCCAACCAAAATCCTGTGCGTCGGTGACTTGTTCGCCTCGCACAAAACCAAAACAGAAAAGGAAAAAAGCCAAAAAAAAAGGGGCCAAAAAAAGAGAAGAGGTCAAAAGCCGAAAAACCCACCAAAAGAACCCATTCCCAAGGGAAGTCCTATTGATCCATGATCACGCATGTAATTTTTGATTTGATAGGAAATAATTTGCAAAGTCAAGTCAGGACATATCTATGGTTCAGAATTAGGATAAAACACTTACCTGTGCGAGATTGATACACTTTGAGTGGATTTCTTATATTTTTGTTGAAACCAGTGTTTCCTCTAAATGGTCATCTAGAAACGAAATGCTAATATCCAAAATCTCATTTATGGTTATGGGGGATTTCATCAGCAGACTCTCCTTCCCTGGTAGACGCATTGTTTGTCACTCAAAAAAGCATATGCTGCTCTAAATCAGTTGGAATATTTGTCTCTTTGCTAAAGCATGTTTGCATTTTTAGTGGAGAAAACACCGAGACTTTTTCAAGTCTCACAAGTTATCAAGAACTACGTAGGTCTGAGTTCCTCATTGGAGGATACGTAGGAGCAAAAGCCTCGCTTTTGTCGACCGCACCGCTTTCTGTTACCATGACCCAAGAACTGGTAGCCCGCGGAGACACCTTACAGTTATCCGCACCTCGTCATTCAGTGACCCCAAGTGTGATTGATGAGTAGAGGCCAATGTGGTCATTTGCGCCCTTCCCGGAGATGTCAGCATCTTCCGGTGGAGACTTTTTCAAGTCTCACAAGTTATCTAGAACTACGTAGGTCTGAGTTCCTCATTGAAGGATACGTAGGAGCAAGAGCCTTGCTTTTGTCGGCCGCCCCATAATCTTTGTCATACTAACCCTGAGGTCATGTGACATGCACCCTTTTGTCATCCAGAGGCGGCGGGCCCGATGACATGCGAAGACAAAATTTGGTCATTCCGCACCCCTTTGCCATTCAGACACAGTCGTGTCCGATGGCACGCAGAGACAAAATTTGGTCATTCTGCACCCTTTTGTCATCCAGAGGCGCCGGGCCCGATGACATGCGGAGACAAAATTTGGTCATTCCGCACCCCTTTTCCATTCAGACACAGTCGTGTCCGATGGCTCGCAGAGACAAAATTTGGTCATTCTGCACCCTTTTGTCATCCAGAGGCAGCGGACCCGATGACATGCGGAGACAAAATTTGGTCATTCCGCACCCCTTTGCCATTCAGACACAGTCGTGTCCGATGGCACGCAGAGACAAAATTTGGTCATTCTGCACCCTTTTGTCATCCAGAGGCGCCGGGCCCGATGACATGCGAAGACAAAATTTGGTCATTCCGCACCCCTTTGCCATTTAGACACAGTCGTGTCCGATGGCACGCAGAGACAAAATTTTGTCATTCTGCACCCTTTTGTCATCCAGAGGCGCCGGGCCCGATGACATGCGGAGACAAAATTTGGTCATTTCGCACCCCTTTGCCATTCAGACACAATCGTGTCCGATGGCACGCAGAGACAAAATTTGGTCATTCTGCACCCTTTTGTCATCCAGAGGCGGCGGGCCCGATGACATGCGGAGACAAAATTTGGTCATTCCTCACCCCTTTGCCATTCAGACACAGTCGTGTCCGATGGCACGCAGAGACAAAATTTGGTCTTTCTGCACCCTTTTGTCATCCAGAGGCGGCGGGCCCGATGACATGCGGAGACAAAATTTGGTCATTCCTCACCCCTTTGCCATTCAGACACAGTCGTGTCCGATGGCACGCAGAGACAAAATTTGGTCATTCTGCACCCTTTTGTCATCCAGATGCGGCGGGCCCGATGACATGCGGAGACAAAATTTGGTCATTCCGCACCCCTTTGCCATTCAGACACAGTCGTGTCCGATGGCACGCAGAGACAAAATTTGGTCATTCTGCACCCTTTTGTCATCCAGAGGCAGCGGGCCCGAAGACAAGCAGAGGCCAATGTGGTCATTCTGCACCCTTTGTCAATCGCGGCCGACAAGCCCGTTGACACGCGGAGATTTACATCATCTTCCGCACTTACAAGATCTATCATATTGACTTTTGAGTCATGCTGACGGGCGGAAATACCCGAGTGGTTATCCGTATAAACATTCTTTTGCTATCTGTAAGACAGAACGCTTGATAGCATGCAGAGACTGACATAGTCTTCTGCACCTTTTGTTCCCCCGGGAACAACAAGTCATCTGCATGCGGAAATTTTATGGTCACCCGCGACTCTCGTCAACCGAGAGGAACGAAATTAGTGTCTTATCTTTACTTTCCTTTTATTTCCAATAAAAGACAAGTAAAGAGGGGCAACTGTCATACCCTAATTTCGTCCGGGGACCTTTGCTTGATGACATGCGACTTTTCTTTGGTCCTTGTGAGGTGCTTGGCACCCATCATTAGGCAATTTGTGAAATTCCGGGACATGCCGAAAAAGAAAAGAAAATATTGATGCACAATCCGAAAGGTTCCGTGACACACCGGAAATCAAATGGAAGCATCGTTGCGCAGTTAGTGAGGTTCCGTAACATTCTATAAGTCAAAAAAGGGATGATTATGTAATCCGCAAGGTTCCGTAACATTACGGAAAGAAAACAAGTATCGTTACGAAATTCGTAAGTTTCCGTAACTTTACGAAAAAAGAATCACCAAAAAAAGCAAAGGGGGTGTACTTAGTAAAAATGGGGGTGCAAATAGCAACCAGGCCCACTTGGGCCCTCCAGAAGATTCCTCCAGAAGGCTGTTGCTTCTGGAGGAAGCAACCCTGCTCGCCTGGGCGAGCTGGGCGGCAAGCATCTCCCCTATTTTGCTATAAATAGGGGAGGAAGTGAAGTAGAAAAGGGTTCAGCCCCTGAGGCACTTCTCTCTCTTTCGAATTTGCTTGGAAAAATTGTTCCCGTGAAGAAAATCTAAGCCGAGGCGCTTCCGAAACGTTTCCGTAACGTTTTTTGTGAGGAATTTCGCGAAGGTTTTGGACCGTTCTTCGACGTTCTTCATTCGTTCTTCATCGTTCTTCGATCTTCAATGGGTAAGTACCTCGAACCAAGCTTTTCGATTCATTCTATGTACCCATGGTGGTCCACATTGTGTTTCGTGTATTTTTATTCTCGTTTCATTTACTTTTTATACCCCCTCTTGACGTGCTTAAGCCATTTTACTTAAGTCATTTCTCGCTTAACCTAAAATAAAACAAATTTCCACCGATCGTTTGAATTGTATTATCCGTTAACTTCGGTTAAAATGAATTCCGACCGTTCGGTCGTACCGTAACCACGTTGGAAATAAAAAAAGAGGTAAAATAAACAATATAATAAAAAAAATGTGTTTAGTAAAATAAAGCGGAAAATCAATCGGACGTTTTCTCTTTGGGATTTCTCATTCTTAATTGAATTGACTAATAACTAAAGTGAAATTAAGGCTAAAATCAACTCGCCTAGTCAAGCTCGTCCACAAAAATAGGTTTTTGAAGTTTGTCATTTCAATTTTCTTACTAAGTAAAATGGATCATTTTCAAGGTCCAACGCCTTAAAATGATCACCTTTGAAGTAAAAAGAATCACTTGATAAGGAAGAACTACGTAGGTCTGATTTCCTCATCGCAAATTGAGGAATACGTAGGAGCAAAGGGAAACACCCTTGTCAACCACAAAAAGAGAAAAATATAAAAAAGGGTATAAAGGATATAAGGACATAAAAGGAAAACATAAAAATCTAAGTCATGTTTGCACATTTGATTGAAGGCTGCCGTCCCTTGTGACGGACGTGTGGGGTGCTAATACCTTCCCCGTGCGTAAATACAACTCCCGAGCCTTTCACTTAAAAGTTCGTAGATCGCGTCTTTTCCGGTTTTTCCGACGTTTTCCTCAAATAAACGTTGGTGGCGATTCCGCGCATATTCCTTTCGAGGAACACGCATCCCGCGAGTCACGCGTCGCCCTCCCGCCGAAGGGTAGGTTGCGACAGTTGGCGACTCCACTGGGGAAATGTTTTTAGAGAGTTAGGCCATTTAATCTTGTGCAATGTTTTACCATGACTTATCCCTTTGTTAGTTTCCCTTCATTATGTTCTTGTGTATATAAACTCTTTATTGCTTTTAGTGCGTTTTTAGATAATACCAGATGATAACTAAATAGAAAATTTAAATAAAGAATAAAGTATTTAGCCTAAAAATTTTCCAATTATATTTTTTCTTTTTAATTAAAACGAGTAAGTAGAAATACTCTTAGAAAAATAAAACTTACGAGATAAGAGGTAATATTAAACTATTAAAAATAGGTAATTTATTTTTTTCTAAAATCAATAGGAAATGTTTTAGATATATTTTCCAAGAATTTGATATTTAAATTGGGAAGAGAAAACTTTTGCTAAAAAATAGAAGATAAAAATAGGAAAATAAATCTTAAAAGATAAAAATTTTAAAAACTGAAATATATAATTATTTATTTTCAAAAAATTTATCAAAAAAGGAAACTAAAATTTATTTATTTTATCTTGGAATCATCTATGAGGTGAATAGGCTCACTAAGCATTAAGTATAGAAGGCGAATGATGAACACAAATGAGATATTAATGTAAGAAAATTACATCAAATAGGGTTCAATTCTTTCCTCTTCTAGCTAAGAAAGAAACTAGTCACTCATGAAATACAAAAAGAGAGAAGAGGTCTCCTTTTTTGCTGCTGGCTATGCCTCTCTATAAAATCATAGATGTGTTTAATAGAGGCAAATAATCTCCTTAAGTTACAAAATAATATAATCTATACAAGAAAATTATCTCTTCAACTAATATGATTTATTTTAATAGTTACAATTATCTTCCAAGTGATTTTCTTCATTTATCTTCGAGCTATATCTCCATAATTATCTCTGTTTTGAATTAATTTAGTTTCTAGATGCACTATCTAACGCACTTCTTGCTTAAGCAAGATATCTTCTGTAAAATTTCATCTTCTCCTCTGTTCAAGTTGGCTTGAGCAGCCTATACCTCGCTTGAACGAGGCTACCTTGTAAAATTGCCCTATTTCTCTGTAAAAACTCACAAAATCATATTAAAAAAAAATTCTAAAATCATATTTTCTATCTAAAATATATTAAAAACCGAAAACATGACGAATTTGATTCAAAACAAGGCCTACAATATTCTAAAGTATCAAATAAATGTCTCTACTTGCATATGAAAATAGAATAAATTTGACATTTATCATCCACCTGCTTTGAGTCTTCATCCAGTCCAGGTACAGTGGTTTGATGCATGGAGGTCTTCATTGGCCTTACATCATCCATCTTGAACTTCTTCACGTACTTGGTTTGATGGATGTTTATGCCTTTATTTGTTTGCTTGATTTGAAGTCCAAGAAAGAACTTCAACACTCCCATCATACTCATCTCAAACTCTGCCTATATAAGCTTGAAAAAATTCTCACACAGAGAGTCATTAGTAGCACCAAATATGATATCATCCACATATATCTGGACAATTAGGAATTGAATACCATAATTTTTGCGAAACAAAGTAGTATCTACCTTTCATCTTATAAAGCTATTTTCAGTTAAAAATGAACATAACTTTTCATACCAACCTCGAGGAGCTTATTTTAAACCACACAAAGATTTGTTATGTCTGAAAACATGATGAGGGTAGATAGAACTCTCAAACCCAGGGGATTGTTCCACATAGACCTCTTCCTTGATTAGTCCATTGAGGAACATGCTTTTTATGTCCATTTGATACAAAATCATACCATGAAGAGCAACAAAGGATAGTAAAATGCGTATTGCATCTAGACGAGCAATAGGAGCAAAAGTTTATGTATAAACTATACCTTCCTGTTGTAAGTAACCCTTGGCTACAAGCCTAGCCTTGTTCCTCATAACCTTACCTATTTCGCCTAACTTGTTTCTAAGCACCCACTTTGCTCCAACAACAAATATTCCTTTGGGGAGTTCTACAAGCTTTTAAACATCATTCTTCTAAAACTGGTCCAACTCTTCTTGCATTGCTTTGACCTGGTATTCATTAGACATAGCATTATCTATGTGCTTTGGCTCGATCTCGGATAGTAGCCCTATGTGCTCAAGAAAATTCCTTATATGGACTTTGTCCTTAGGAACACCAATGACCTGGGACTCTGGATGATGTTTCCTCAACAAGCGTCTAGTTGGTTCTTTGACTTCTTCAGGTCAATCATCCACTGGGGAATTCAACACAAGTTGGTTTTGATTGTACACTGTAGCAAACTTGACGACATCTTCTAATTTAATCTTTGTAAAGGACTCATTTAGCTCTAACATTGTAGTGTCAGGTGATCGAGGCCGTACCCGAATCAAATAAACATGAAAATGCAGTAACTAGGAAGTAATCCTAGGTCGTTTCCCAACGAGCAGTGACAAACCAAATGTTCATAATATACTTGCAGTGATAGTAACGATTGGGGGGGGGGTTTGGTTGTTTGGTAATTAAAGAGCAGAACAAGTAAACTGGAATACGAAACTACTAATATTAAAAACGGGTTGTTTCCTCTGATTCAGAAGCCATTCTCTTATCCTGGGTTATGGAGAATTCGTCCTTAACAGTCAACCACTTAATCCAACCCTATTTCAATTTACTAAGCGAAAATCAACTTAGGGTTTTCAATACGTGATTAGGCACCACATACACCAGTTAGCCCTTCGTCCATTAAGCATGAACGCAAGTTAGGCTCAGAGGCAATTAATCGAACACGAAGCGTGCACTGATTAATATTCACGAAATTGGGATAACTGGTGAAGGGAAAACTGCCAGGAAACCACATTACAAGCGAAACCTCAAAGAGAGTTGGGCTTCATCCTCAAAAGGAAACAACACCAGAAAATCTAGCCTTCCATGGATTCAAACAGAAAACGCAAATGAAACATGAAACAAAAACGTAAATGAACAGAAACGTAAATGAACAGAAACGTAAATGAAAGTAGAAGAAGAAGCACGAATGAACTCGTAATTAGAAGCAGAAAATGGAAATTTGCATTAAGAACGAAAATTGTAACAAGGAAACAGAAAACCGTGAAAACCTAAAACCAAAGCTCTGAATAATGAAAATAGCATAACAGAATGCCCTCCACGAATCCCAAGGCAGCTATTTAAAAAGAGTCACTCAAAGTCACTGGGCCCTATTACAATACTCTGGCCCAAAACAAAATAAACACTGAACAACATAAAATAAAATTGCGAAATTTCCTAATTAGAAATTAACTAAGGTAAGCGCTGCTTTATTTGCCCTCTTCAAGTCCACAACTAAAATCCGGATTAAGCCCAATGTTTCATTAATTCCTGAAATTAGATTAAAAACATCAAATTAGCTAAATGAGCCCAAATAATAAAACTGCCTAATTAATTGACAATTAAGACCAATTAATAATTAAAATGGTTCAAAAAGGGTTTAGAAAATAGAAGAAAATGATGGCACATCAAAACCCCCCATACTTAGCCTTTTGCACTCCTGGGCAAAATGAAACAAAGAACAAAATCCAAGGATATCAAAGAGAGACAAACAAACACATTCATATATTTCTCAATGAACATCAAGGAATGAAAGGAATGGGTAACATCTAACATAAGGAGATCCAAAAAGTCAAGACATTCATGAAAATCATCCAAGCAACCCAATCATGGCAAAATAGTTAATCAGCTCAAGAATGAAAAGTGATAAAGCCTCACAAGATATACACTCTATCTCTCAAGTGTCTAGGCTACTATTTACCCTCAAAGCACCCATGAAAGCAAACACCACATAGACTTGGCAAGATTCTAAAATTGACAATCAACCCACAAACACAAGCACATGAGGATCAAAAGGTCTTTTAAGGTTGTCATGGGGCCAAGGACAAGGTATGGAGAAATATGGAATAAGTGGCTAAATCCCAAAGGAATAGAGGAGCAAAGGGGGATAAGTGCATATTAAGAAAAAAAATAAGAAAATAAAAAGAAGTAAAGATAAAATTTAAACATGAAGAGTAGAACCTAGAGTTTCATCATTCTTGTGCCATTTAAGATCTTATTCACTCAACTTTATTGCTTTTCTTTTTCTTTTTTCGAATTTTTTTTTTCGATTTTTTTTTTTACTCTATAGCCTTTGAGAAACAACATTTCATTCAGCATGTCCAACATTTAACCAATATACAATGTACATCAAGTATGGCCCAAAATACATCATGAAGCATAGCCAACAAAACAAGTTGTCCAATGAAACAAAAACCCCCCACACTTATTCCCAAAACAATTCCAAAGCTCCAAAATTCCTTAAGGATATGGTAATATCATGGTTTTTCACTTAAGGCTTGTAGTGAGCTTCAAAACAAGGAAAGGGAAACAAGGCTCAAAAGGGCTATCAAAGGAGTTAATTCAAGGTAAGTCCATTTGGCTAGAAGCTTATAAGAACAAAATTGCCTCAATCATTTCCAAATATGCATGTGAATTAGGACGCATCAACAAGAATCAAGCCAAGGCTATTGTGCAAGCAATCAATGGGGCAAAACACACCAAATGATTATGATGATGGATGGCTCAAATTCTCACAAAGGTAAAATCATCACTTTCAAATTGAGCTTTCAAAACTATCATGACATGTAGAGAAGAATCAAGGATTTCAAGTCACAAAATGTCAAGAACTTTTATTTTCAAAACAATTACCCATTTCTTGAACATATCCTATAATTCAAAGAAAAACATGCAAAGTCGTACGTGCACACAAAATTGACCCAAAATATTAAACTAAAAATCCGACGAAACTAACAACATTACAAATTAACACAACTAACAAATTAACAAAACCAACAAAACTAGCAAAATCAAAGAACACTCCCCCCCATACTTAAACAACACATTGTCCTCAATGTAGCACAATTAAAAGATTAAAAACAATTAAATCATCAAAGAGAATCGGACAAGTGTAATAAAAGCAAAGAAGGAGATTGGAAAAGAAAAACTCCCTAAGTCATGGTGGAGGAAGAGTAGGGTGGAGTAAGGAAGTCTCTTCCACCACTACGTCCACTAAAGAAGGGTTCGTGAGGAATGGCTTAAGTCGATGTCCGTTGACCTTGAAGCTCTTGTTTGTGGAGTCGCTTTTGATCTCAACTGTACCATAAGGAAAAACATTAGTAACAACAAAAGGACCAATCCACTTAGACCTCAACTTACCACTCATGAGTCCAAGCCTAGAATTATACAATAACACTTTTTGCCCAACCACGAAGTCTTTTTTAACTATCATGCTATCATGGAACTTTTTGGTCTTTTCTTTGTAGAACTTGACATTCTCGTAGGCTTCTAGGCGGATTTCATCTAACTCACTCAGTTGCAACTTTCTTTCCTCACCAGCTTGATCCATAGAGAAGTTGCAAGTCTTCACTGCCCAGTAAGCTTTGTGCTCAATTTCCACTGGAAGATGACATGCCTTTCCAAAGACAACCCGATAAGGAGACATTCCGATGGGTGCTTTGTAGGAAGTCCAATGTGCCCAGAGAGCATCATCAAGCCTGGTACTCCAATCTTTCCTGCTTGGCTGCACAATCTTCTCTAAAATTCACTTGATTTCTCGGTTAGAAATTTCTGCCTGTCCATTGGTCTGGGGGTGGTATGGTGTGGATACCCTGTGTACCACCCCGTACTTTTTAAGCAGGGCATGCATTGTCCTGTTGCAAAAATGGGTTCCTTGGTCACTAACAATTGCTTTAGGTACTCCAAACCTGCAAAACAGATTAGACCTGACAAAGTCTGCGACAACTTTAGCATCATTAGTTCTAGTGGGCTTGGCTTCCACCCATTTTGAAACATAGTCAACTGCAAGGAGAATGTAAACATAACCAAAAGAGACAGGAAAAGGACCCATGAAATCTATACCCCAGACATCAAACACCTCACAGAATAGCATAGGTTGCTGAGGCATTTGTTGTCTCCATGTAAGTATATTTCCTGCTCTCTGATACTGCTCACAAGTGCTGTAGATCTTCCACGCATCTTTAAAGATGGTGGGCCAATAAAAACCACAATCAAGCACTTTGCGAGCTGTCCTTTGAACACCCAGATGACCTCCCGGTGCGGAAGAATGACAGAACTGCAGGACTGAGTCAGTCTCATGATCTGGAATGCACCGTCTAATGACCTGATCACTGCACAATTTCCACAAGTAGGGGTCATCCCAAATAAAATGCTTAGCATCACTTTTAATTTTATCTTTTTGGGCCTTAGATGCTAAGGGAGGAAAAACAGAGGCAACTAAATAATTGACAATGTTAGCAAACCAGGGAGTAGAAAGAGAGTCAGAAATACTATACAATATATACAAATGATCATCCGGGAAATCATCCCGAATAGGTGAATCTGCATCAGAGACACGTTCGATCCGACTCAAATGATCAGCAACTAGATTTTGTGCTCCGCTCCTATCACGGATCTCCAAGTCAAACTCTTGGAGCCAGAGCATCCATCGGATCAACCTAGGCTTAGAATCAGCCTTCTTCAACAAGTACTTTAGAGCTGCATGGTCAGTATAAACAATAATGCGTGTACCAAGCAAATAAGATCGAAATTTTTCAAGAGCAAAAACTATGGCTAGAAGCTCTTTCTCAGTAGTAGTATAATTTGCTTGGGCAGCATCTAAAGTCCTAGAAGCATAATATATCACCCTGGGCAATTTATCAATTTTTTGAGCAAGGACAGCCCCCAATGCATAATTTGATGCATCACACATAAGCTCAAAAGGGGCTGTCCAATCAGGTGCCTGGATGATGGGGGTGGTAGTCAATGCTCTTTTGAGGCAATCAAAAGCCTCTTTGCATCTGTCATTAATGTCAAACTCCACCTCCTTTTGCAACAAGTTGGACAGTGGAAGGGCTACTTTGCTAAAATCCCTTATAAAGCGCCTGTACAATCCTGCATGACTAAGAAAAGATCGCACCTCTCGCACACAAGAGGGGTAAGGCAATTGTGAAATAACAGAAATTTTTGCAGGATCTACTTCAATACCCTTATTGGAAATGATGTGGCCTAAAACTATACCTTGCTCAACCATAAAATGACATTTTTCAAAATTTAGAACAAGGTTAGTTTCAATGCATCTATTCAAAACTTTTTCCAAACTATTCAAACAACCATCAAAAGACAATCCATATACAGTGAAATCATCCATAAACACCTCTATGCAATTTTCTAAAAAATCACTGAAAATACTAATCATGCACCGCTAGAAGGTACCAGGGGCATTGCACAGGCCGAAAGGCATCCTCCTATAAGCAAAAGTGCCGAAGGGGCAGGTGAATGTGGTCTTTTCCTGATCCTCAGGAGCAATAGTAATTTGCATATAACCAGAAAAACCATCAAGGAAACAGTAGTGGGATTTACCTGCCAGGCGTTCAAGCATCTGGTCAATGAATGGCAGGGGAAAATGGTCCTTTTTGGTAACCTGGTTCAGCCTCCTATAGTCAATGCAGACTCTCCAACTGTTCTGCACCCGAGTAGGAATCAGCTCCTCCTTCTCATTTCTGATCACTGTGAGGTCAGTCTTCTTCGGGACTACCTGGATGGGACTCACCCATTGGCTATCGGAGATAGGATAAATGATTCCAGCTTGCAAAAGCTTGGTTATCTCCTTCTTCACTACATCAAGAATCACCGGGTTGAGTCTTCTCTGTGGTTGTCTTACTGGTTTAGCTCCATCCTCTAAATTTATTTGATGCATACTTGTGGATGGGCTAATACCAAGAATGTCCGCCAGGGTCCAGCCTATAATAGCCTTCTTATGCTTCTTGAGAACAGACAACAACATCTCCTCTTGCTCATCAGCAAGGGAGGCAGATATAATCACTGGAAAACTCTTGCTATCATCCAAGTATGCATATTTTAAATTTGATGGCAGAGGCTTCAATTCTGGTGTGGTCGGCTGGACAGTGGTAGAAGGAGATGGTTTCTCAGCCTTTACCTCATAAAGGAAGTCAGAGGTATGTGTACTTTCTGAAACATGGTTAGTCCTATCTGACTCTATAAAATCAATCTCGAGAGGTAAAACACCACCACCAGACATGCAATCAATATCACTCTCAGATTCACTCTCAGCATCAAATTCAGACATATGATCAAGTACAATTTCAGACTCAATGCATGAAGAGTGAGAGACATGCAGATTAGAATAAAGATCAGTCATGTATTCATCAACAACATGGTCAATTATTTCAGCACGAAATACAGAAAGATCTTCAGATGGGTATTTCATAGCATCCAGAATATTAAAATGAACAATTATGTCACCAAATTCCATAGACAGTGTGCCTGCATAAACATCTATCTTAGTTCTAGCAGTTTTCATAAAGGGTCTGCCTAGAATGATGGGAACTGATCCTTGAGAAAATCCTTCTTCCATATTCAAGATATAAAAATCAACAGGGAAAATCAGTTCACCAACTCTAACTAAGACATCTTCTATGAAACCAACAGGATATGCAACACTTCTATTAGCTAAATGATTTACCACATCAATTGACTGCAAGGGACCTAGAGATAGAGAATTAAAAATCAACAGAGGCATAACACTAACAGAGGCTCCTAAATCTAGCATGGCATTGTCAAACTTACTATTCCCTATAATACAAGGTATGCTGAATGTACCTGGATCTTTGCATTTTTCAGGAATTTGAGGAACAGATTTACCAATCAATGCGAAGACATTTCTGCCCATGCTAATTCGTTCACTTCCTTTAAGCTTCCGCTTATTAGTGCACAGCTCCTTCAAGAAAGTGGCATATCTTGGAATTTGCTTTATTGCATCCAACAGAGGTATGTTTACCTCTACCTTTCTAAACGTTTCCAAGATCTCTTTCTCTGCCTCTTCCATTTTTTTGTTGGAAACTGCTCTTGGAGGGAATGGAAGAGGGGGAATGTGCTGCTTCTGCAAATCAGAATTACCTGTGAAAGAAGATTCACCTGCACAGAAATTGTTAGGTAAATTTTTGTCATCACCTTTTTCTGGAATAGAGTGAAGTTTGGCAGGTTCATTTGTAGATGAGGAAGGTGATACGGGTTGAGGTCCTTGACATTGCTTTCCCGACCTCAATGAAATGGCACTGACATTTTTGGGATTTTGGACAGCTTGAGAAGGCAGCTTGTCAGAATTCTGGGACTGTTGTTGATTCAATTGGGTAGCCAATTGTCCCATCTGATTGGTTAAGCTCTGAATGGAGGCTCTGGTCTCTTGCTGAAACTGCATGTTCTGCATAGTCATTTGCCTCACAAGTTCTTCGAGGGAAGGTTGTGGAGGGGCCTCAACTGTTGGCTGTTTCTGGGGTTGTTGCTGTTGTTGGATTGGTGGAGGAATGTATGGTCTGCTTGGGCCAACAACATTTTGGAAGGAAGAAGCAGGCTGCTGTTGTTGTTGCTGAGGGTTGGACCATCTGAGGTTAGGGTGATTCCTCCATCTAGGGTTGTATCTGTTGCTGGAGAGGTCATAATTGCTCTGCTGTGGTTGATTTTGCTGCTGAGGTTGAGGAGGTCTATTGTAAATATTTGCAGCATAAGCTTCAGGCTGCTCAATTGCTCCAGGTTGCTGCATGGAAGGGCAAAGGTCTGTATGGTGGTCAGCAGAGGAGCACAAACCACAAACCCTTGCGACAGGTACAGATTTCTGATTCAAGGCCAGCTGGGTTACCAAGTTAACCAGTGCATCCAGTTTGCCTTCAAGCTTCTTAGTTTCAGATGATGCAGATGGGTTTGTAGCTACCTCATGCACTCCTCTAATGACTATGGCATCATTTCTGGCGCTAAACAGCTGGGAGTTGGAGGCCATCTTCTCAATTAAATTTCTGGCTTCAGCAGGAGTCATGTCTCCAAGGGCTCCACCACTGGCAGCATCTATCATACTTCTCACCATATTACTGAGTCCTTCATAAAAATATTGGAGAAGAAGCTGTTCTGAAATCTGATGGTGGGGGCAACTGGCACATAGTTTCTTAAATCTCTCCCAGTACTCATACAGGCTCTCTCCACTGAGTTGTCTAATACCTGAGATATCCTTCTTGATGGTTGTGGTCCTGGAAGCAGGGAAAATTTTTTCTAAGAATACTCTCTTAAGGTCATCCCAGCTCGTGATGGACCTTGGAGCAAGGTAATACAGCCAGTCCTTTGCCACTCCCTCTAATGAATAAGGAAAAGCCTTCAGAAATATGTGATCCTCTTGGACATCTGGGGGTTTCATGGTGGAGCAGACAATGTGAAATTCTTTCAAATGTTTGTGCAGGTCTTCACCTGCAAGGCCATGAAACTTTGGAAGCAAATGAATCAGTCCATTTTTAAGAACATATGGGACATCCTCGTGAGGGTATTGGATGCACAAGCTTTCGTAGGTGAAATCAGGTGCAGCCATTTCCCTTAGAGTCCTCTCACGGGGTGGAGGTTGTGCCATGTTCTCAGAATGTGCAAAATCAGAATGCTCAGAATCAGAATGCTCAAAATTATAATGCTCAAGATCAGGATGTTCAAAATCACCAATAACAGAATGCACAGATTCACCAGTTATGGAATGCTCAGAATGATCAAAAGGTATAAAATGATGCCTAACTAATCTATGAAATGTCCTATCTATCTCAGGATCAAAGGGTTGTAAGTCAGATGGATTGCCTCTAGTCATACACTACATTCAGCATGCACACAACTAGTTGCCTTGTCATGTAAATAAAGGTGTAGGTTTGAACTACAGCTACCCTCAAATGATAACCAAATGACTTGAAATTTTGTGAGCAACCCTATAAAATGATGAGAAGATAGCACAAAAAATTTCAGACAAAAATTCAAAGTCTAACTATGAAAGCTAAAAATGGTAGGTTAAGAAAAATAAGTGAATAAAACTTGAAAAATAAAAAACTTTTGACAGAATCGCTTTTATTGGACGATCGAGACCTCAGCCGGCCTATGGCCAGCTACCATGGCGTAGGAAATTTTTTTCTACCCCAAATGCATATATAATAATTGCGATTCTGATAACCGGAGCAAAAGTTATGGCCGTTTGAAGTTTTGACAAACACAAAATTTGCTAGTTTTTTGGAACTTTCAAATCTGACCAAACTAAAGGCTCTAGCTATTTTTCCCACACAATATGGATTAAAAGAAGTTACCACAAAAAAATTCAGCCAAAAATAACAACCCTAGCTACTAAAACAAAAAATCTCAAATAATTCAGCATGGGTGGTCGCTAAAATCCGTCTCTAATTGATTTCTACTACTACTCTGTTTTTGCCGCAAGCACAATCTTCACAGCAAAACACCCAAGACTGAAACAGGGGAAACACTTAATGGGAAAACTGAAACAGAACACACATTAAACAAAATACCAGGACACTAAACAACACTAACACACATACTAACACAATACTAACAATTTAAACATAAAACACGAAAGGATTAAACACACAACACTAGCTAGCTATTATGAACCTTTGGACACTGCTCCCCGGCAACGGCGCCAAATTTGATCGAGGCCGTACCCGAATCAAATAAACATGAAAATGAAGTAACTAGGAAGTGATCCTAGGTTGTTTCCCAACAAGCAGTGACAAACCAAATGTTCATAATATACTTGCAGTGACAGTAACGATTGGGGGGGGGGGGGTTTGGTTGTTTGGTAATTAAAGAGCAGAACAAGTAAACTGGAATACAAAACTACTAATATTAAAAACGGGTTGTTTCCTCTGATTCAGAAGTCATTCTCTTATCCTGGGTTATGGAGAATTTGTCCTTAACAGTCAACCACTTAATCCAACCCTATTTCAATTTACTAAGCGAAAATCAACTTAGGGTTTTCAATACGTGATTAGGCACCACATACACCAGTTAGCCCTTCGTCCATTAAGCATGAACGCAAGTTAGGCTTAGAGGCAATTAATCGAACATGAAGCGTGCACTGATTAATATTCACAAAATTGGGATAACTGGTGAAGGGAAAACTGCCAGGAAACCACATTACAAGCGAAACCTCAAAGAGAGTTGGGCTTCGTCCTCAAAAGGAAACAACACCAGCCTTCCATGGATTCAAACAGAAAACGCAAATGAAACATGAAACAGAAACATAAATGAACAGAAACGTAAATGAAAGTAGAAGAAGAAGCAAGAATGAACTCGTAATTAGAAGCAGAAAACGGAAATTTGCATTAAGAACGAAAATTGTAACAAGGGAACAGAAAAACGTGAAAACCTAAAACCAAAGCTCTGAATAATGAAAATAGCATAACAGAATGCCCTCCACGAATCCCAAGGCAGCTATTTAAAAAGAGTCACTCAAAGTCACTGGACCCTATTACAATACTCTGGCCAAAAACAAAATAAACACTGAACAACATAAAATAAAATTGCGAAATTTCCTAATTAGAAATTAACTAAGGTAAGCGCTGCTTTATTTGCCCTCTTCAAGTCCACAACTAAAATCCGGATTAAGCCCAATGTTTCATTAATTCCTGAAATTAGATTAAAAACATGAAATTAGCTAAATGAGCCCAAATAATAAAACTGCCTAATTAATTGACAATTAAGACCAATCAATAATTAAAATGGTGCAAAAAGGGTTTAGAAAATAGAAGAAAATGATGGCACATCATCAGGCTTGTTGTCATTAAATCTTACATGAATGGTCTCCTCCACTGTCATGGTTTTGGAGTTATACACTCTATATGCCTTGGACGATTCAGAGTATCCAAGTAAGATTCCATAATCACATTGGAGTCAAACTTTCCAAGGTTATCCCTAGTGTTTAGAATGAAAAACTGACATCTAAATGGGTGGAAATAAGAAATATTGGGCTTACGTCCCTTCTATAATTCACAAGGAGTCTTATTTAAAATTTACCTAATATAAATTCTATTTTGTAAATAACAGGCAATGTTTACTACTTCAACCCAAAAGTGTTTAGGGGGTTGAATGGTCATTAAGCATGGTCCTAGCCATTTCTCGAAGAGATTTTTCCTTTCAAAAACTCCATTATGATGTGGTGTTCTTGGAATAAAAAAATTGTGGTCATACCATCACTCTCTTCACAGAATTTTCCAAAAATATCATTTTCAAACTCTCCCCCACAATCACTTTTGATTGAAGAGATACGAATACCTTTTTCATTTTGAATCTTTTTACAAAATTTATAGAAGGAATCAAAAGACTCAACCTTATGGGTTAGGAACCTGGCCGATGTTCATCTAGTGTAATCGTCCACTATGACAAGACCATATTTGTGTCCAGAGGGGGATGTAGTCCTAGTTGGTCCAAACAGGTCAATGTGTAAGAGCTCTAAAGGCCTAGAAGTGGAAACAAGATTTTTTGCTTTAGAGGAACTTTTTGCTTGTTTCCCTTTCTGACAAGCTTCACAAAGAGAATCATCTAGATATAACAACTTTGGAAGTTCTCTTACGAGGCTATGCTTTTCAAGCTTTAAGATTAACCTCAAGCTAGCATGACCAAGCTTCTCATGCCATGCCCAATGATGCTCTTTGACTGAGAGTAAGCATGACACTTTTTTACTGGATAGATCACCAAGTTTAATCTTATAGAGATTTCCTTGTCTCTTAGCAGAGAAGAGTGAAGACCTATCCTTGTTTTGGACTATACACATATCCTTAATAAAGGTGACATTATATCCACTATCACATAATTAACTTATGCTTAGTAGATTATGCTTCAATCCTTTAACAAGCAACACATTTTCAATAGGAGGATAGAGAGGGATACAAATCTTACTGACACTAGTTATCAAATCTTTTTGATTCCCTCCAAAAGTGATCGCCCCATCAGACATAGGGCTTAGGAATTAGAACATAGACTTTTTTCCTGTCATGTGTCGTGAGCAGCCACTGTCCAAGTACCATGACTGATGTTTCTTTTCTGCTATCAAAGAGATCTGCAACATGAATTATTTTACTCTTAGGTACCTAAATTTTTTTGGGTCTTTTTTCCTTGTTAGCTTGTTGGTGCTGGTAAGCACTGGACAAACCCTTTGATAGGTTTCCCTTTTCAGGGAGGTTCTGAACTTATGAGTCTCATGACCCACCTTTTACCAAAAATAAAAAACATTAACTTCTTCACCATGCACAACCTTTTTGCCTTTGAAACCATGACCAAATTTGTCTTTGGGGTTTCTTTGTTAAGGGCTTCATGATCACCAAAAATTTTGCCTAGCTTATCTCTCAATGTATCTATCTCCTCATAGAGTTTTACAATCTCAAGAGATAGTTCTTTCAAGACCTTACGTCCTCTAAGCTTAAAGTTTAAATAAGAAGAAACCTTTTTATAATGTTGACTTTTGGTTCAAAGATTTGAGTTCTTTTTCAACTCATCAAGCTCATTATTAGAAGGGTGCATTCTTTTTGTAGTAAGAGCTTTTGCTTAAGCATTTCCTTGGGCTCTTCTTCTGAATCTTCAAAACTTGTGGTTAAGGATTTCACCCTTTTTTTCGAGTCTTGAAAATCCTTAAGAAGAATCTTTTGTCCACTGGATACATTTTTGTCCAGTAATGCTTTGACCTTCTCACAAACAAAGTTGTCTTGTACATCACTAGGTAAAGTGGTTTCTAGGACAAAATCAACTAAATGAGCTTGATGGATTTTCTTGAGATCCTCATGCTTTCTTTCAAGATGTTGAAAATGTTTGTTTAGTTTCCTATAAGCTTTAGAGACACGAGCAGAGCCAAACAAAAGTTGATTGTACCCTTTAATTAAATCTTCTCTAGATTCGAATATTACCTCTTCACCATCATAGTTGATAGTGCCATCAGGCTGAGGACTCTCATCATCTGAGCTAGCATCCAGTGTTGGTTTTACTTTACTGGTGGACGCATTAGTCATTAGACACATGTTGACTTCTTCCTCATTGTTCTCATCCAACGATGAATCATCCAGGTCCTCCCAAGTGCTCATGAGGCTTTTCTTTTTGGACTTGAAGAATTTATTCTTCTTATCCTTTGACTTTCCAAGGTTAGGACATTCTGACTTGAAGTGTCCTGGCTTCTTGTACTTATAGCTTATAATTGGAATTTTCTCCTTATGAAAGGATCTTCGGGATGAGCCGTCAAACTTAAAGGAGTTCTTATTTTCCTATATCTTTCTAATCTTTCTGGTGATCAGACTTAGCTCATCATCTTCTTCATTAGAGTCATCATCATCATCAAATTCTTCTTATGAAGCATTATCAACCGCAAGGGCTATAGAAGATGACTCTTTGGACGCAGAGTTACATTTTGGTCTTTGAGTCGTAAGGGCTAGCGACTTTCCTTTCTTTGTTCCTTCATCTTGAGCAAGCTCTTGCTCATGGACTTTAAGAATCCTAACGAGATCTTCATGAGTCATTGAATCAAGATTTCTAATGGCTTTTAAAGTTGTGAGCTATGGTCTCCACTTTCTACATAAACTTTGTTAGATTTTATCAATGTGATCATAATTGTCATAATGTCTACCTAGAGAGCGAAGCTCATTCAAAATGGTTTGGAAGCGTTCAAGCATGGTTTGGATATCTTCTCCTTCGTTCATACTGAAGAGTTCATACTTATGTGTCAGAAAGCTCAACTTGTTATGTGATCGAGGCCGTACCCAAATCAAATAAACATTAAAAATGTAGTTGTCGCAATGTGCCCTTTTGCGGGCGAGCAATGCGAGGCTCTCGGGTGCACTTTCCAAAGGAGGAAAGATGCGCGGAGTCGCCACCAACGTTTATTTGTGGGAAACGTCAGAAAAACTGAAGGAAACCGGTCAAAATGAAAATTCTAAGTTCGGGAGTTGTATTTACGCTTGAGGAAGGTATTAGCACCTCTCACGTTTGTCTCAAAGGACAACAGCCTATTTTTTAGAATTGTGGAATTGTGTTATCTTAACTTTTATTTCTTTTTTTTTTTGAGGTCGACAAAAGCGGGGCTTTTGCTCCTACGTACCCTCCTTTGGAGAGGAAATCAGACCTACGTAGTTCTTTCTTACGCGTGAATCAAGCGATTCTTTTTATTTGAAGGGTGATCATTTTTAAGGCGTTGGACCTTAAAAAATGATCCATTTTACTTGATAAGAAACTGAAATGATAAACTTTCAAAAACCTATTTTTTGTGGACGAGCTTGACTAGGCGAGTTGATTTTAGCCTTAGTTTCACTTTAGTTATTTAGTCAATTCGATTAAGAATGAGAAATCCCAAAGAGAAAACGTTCGATTGATTTTTTTCTTTTACTTTACTAAAAGGTATTTTTTATTATTATATTATTATTTTACCTCTTTTTTGATTTCCAACGTGGTTACAGCACGACCGAACGGTCGGAATTCATTTTAACCAAAATTAACGGATGATACAATTCAAACGATCGGTGGAAATTTATTTTATTTTTAGATTAAGCGAGAAATGACTTAAATAAATGGCTTAAGCACGTCAACAGGGGGTATGAAAAGTAAATGAAAACAAGAATAAAAATACATGAAACAAAATGTGGACCACCACGGGTACATAGAATGAATTGAAAAGCTTGGTTTGAGGTACTTACCCGTTGAAGACTAAAGAAAACGAAGAACGAACGATGAATCTTGAAGAACGGTCGAGAACCTTCGCGTAATTACTCACGGAAACGTTACAGAAACGTTACGGAAGCGCCTCGGCTTGGATTTTCTTCACGGAAATAATTTTCCTCAGCAATTTCGAGAGAGAGAGAAGTGCCTAAGAGGCTGAACCCTTTTCTTCTTCACTTCTCCCCCTATTTATAGCAAAATATGGGAGAAGCTTGCTGCCCAGCTCGCCCAGGCGAGCAAGGTTGCTTCCTCCAGAAGCAACAGCCTTCTGGAGGAAGGGTCTGGAAGGCCCAAGTGGGCTAGATTGCTATTTGCACCCCCTTTTTTACTAAATGCACCCCCCTTCTATTTTTTTGGTAATTCTTTTTCCGTAACGTTACGAAACTTTACGAATTTCGTAACGATACTTATTTCCCTTCCGCAAGGTTACGAATCTTTACGGATTATGTATTTACTCTTTTTTAGCTTTCGAAGAAGTTACGGAAACTCGCGGAGTGCACAAAAACACCTCTTTTCGACTTCCGCCACATTACAGAATTTCACGGATCGCGCAAGCCTGCTTCCTTTTGATTTCCGAGACGTCTCGGGACTTCATTTATTGTGCAACAAAGGACGCCAAGTACCTCAAAGCGGCTAACCAAAGGTTGCATGTCATCAAGTAATAATCCCCGGACGAAATTAGGGTATGACAGTTGCCCCTCTTTACTTACCTCTCATCGGAGATAAGAGGAAAGCAAAGATAGGACACTGATTTCGTTCGTCCTGCCCTTTTCGTGATGACGACTCTCCTCTCTACTCCTTCTTTTTCTTCTGCACAAAACAAAATACAAACAACAACAAGAACAACGAACATAATATACATATTTACACATACACATATACACATATTTGGCGAAGGAACCGATCTGGAAAACAACAGAATAACGTGTTTCCCAGTCACCAGAGGCCTCGCGCTTGACAATGGAGGACACATGAACAGCGCTAGGCAATAACATTCATGGGGCTCCGGAAAAGGGTGAGAATGGAGGATTTCCTTGAGGGTCCTCACTTAGGCAATCATGAAACACAGCTCCAAACTCGAGAGTGGAGGACACATGCATAGCTCTAAGCAATAACATTCATGTGGCTTTGAAAAAGGGTGAGAATAGAGGATTACCTTGAGGGTCCTCACTTAGGCAATCATGAAACACAGCTCCAAACTCGAAAATGGAGGACACATGAACAGCCCTAAGCAATAACATTCATGTGGCTCCGAAAAAGGGTGAGAATGGAGGATTGCCTTGAGGGTCCTCACTTAGGCAATCATGAAACACAGCTCCAAACTCGAAAGTCGACGACACATGCATAGCCCTAAGCAATAACATTCATGTGGCTCCGAAAAAGGGTGAGAATGGAGGATTGCCTTGAGGGTCCTCACTTAGGCAATCATGAAACACAGCTCCAAACTCGAAAGTGGAGGACACATGAACAACCCTAAGCAATAACATTCATGTTGCTCCGAAAAAGGGTGAGAATGGAGGATTGCCTTGAGGGTTCTCACTTTGGCAATCAGGAAACACAACTCCAAACTCGAAAGTGGAGGACACATGAACAGCCCTAAGCGATAACATTCATGTGGCTCCGAAAAAGGTTGAGAATGGAGGATTGCCTTGAGGGTCCTCACTTCGGCAATCTTGAAACACAGCTCCAAACTCGAAAGTGGAGGACACATGAACAGCCCTAAGCAATAACATTCATGTGGCTCCGAAAAAGGGTGAGAATGGAGGATTGCCTTGACGGTCCTCGCTTAGGCAATCATGAAACACAGCTCCATACTCGAAAGTGGAGGACACATGAACAGCCCTAAGCAATAACATTCATGTGGCTCCGAAAATGGGTGAGAATGGAGGATTGCCTTGAGGGTCCTCACTTAGGCAATCATGAAACACAGCTCCAAACTCGAAAGTGGTGGACACATGAACAACCCTAAGCAATAACATTCATGTGGCTCCGAAAAAGGGTGAGAATGGAGGATTGCCTTGAGGGTCCTCACTTAGGCAATCATGAAACACAGCTCCAAACTCGAAAGTGGTGGACACATGAACAACCCTAAGCAATAACATTCATGTGGCTCCGAAAAAGGGTGAGAATGGAGGATTGCCTTTAGGGTTCTCACTTAGGCAATCAGGAAACATAGCTCCAAACTCGAAAGTGGAGGACACATGAACAGCCCTAAGCAATAACATTCATGTGGCTCCGGAAAAGGGTTAGAATGGAGGATTGCCTTGATGGTCCTCACTTAGGCAATCATGAAACACAGCTCCATACTCGAAAGTGGAGGACACATGAACAGCCCTAAGCAATAACATTCATGTGGCTCTAGAAAAGGGTGAGAATGGAGGATTTCCTTGAGGGTCCTCACTTAGGCAATCATGAAACACAACTCCAAACTCGAAAGTGGAGGATACATGAACAGCCCTAAGCAATAACATTCATGTGGCTCCGAAAAAGGGTGAGAATGGAGGATTGCCTTGACGGTCCTCACTTAGGCAATCATGAAACACAGCTCCATACTCGAAAGTGGAGGACACATGAACAGCCCTAAGCAATAACATTCATGTGGCTCCGAAAATGGGTGAGAATGGAGGATTGCCTTGAGGGTCCTCACTTAGGCAATCATGAAACACAACTCCAAACTCGAAAGTGGAGGATACATGAACAGCCCTAAGCAATAACATTCATGTGGCTCCGAAAAAGGGTGAGAATGGAGGATTGCCTTGACGGTCCTCACTTAGGCAATCATGTAACACAGCTCCATACTCGAAAGTGGAGGACACATGAACAGCCCTAAGCAATAACATTCATGTGGCTCCGAAAATGGGTGAGAATGGAGGATTGCCTTGAGGGTCCTCACTTAGGCAATCATGAAACACAACTCCAAACTCGATAGTGGATGATATATGAACAGCCCAGAGCAATGACATTCATGTGGCTCCGAAAAAGGGTGAGAATGGAGGATTTCCTTGAAGGTCCTCACTTAGGCAATCATGAAACACAGCTCCAAACTCGAATGTGGAGGACACATGAACAGCCCTAAGCAATAACATTCATGTGGCTCCGGAAAAGAGTGAGAATGGAGGATTGCCTTGAGGGTCCTCACTTAGGCAATCATGAAACACAACTCCAAACTCGAAAGTGGAGGATATATGAACAGCCCTAAGCAATAACATTCATGTGGCTCCGAAAAAGGGTGAGAATTGAGGATTGCCTTGAGGGTCCTCACTTAGGCAATCACGAAACACAGCTCCAAACTCGAAAGTGGAGGACACATGAACAACCCTAAGCAATAACATTCATGTTGGTCCGAAAAAGGGTGAGAATGGAGGATTGCCTTGAGGGTTCTCACTTTGGCAATTAGGAAACACAGCTCCAAACTCGAAAGTGGAGGACACATGAACAGCCCTAAGCGATAACATTCATGTGGCTCCGGAAAAGGTTGAGAATGGAGGATTGCCTTGAGGGTCCTCACTTAGGCAATCTTGAAACACAGCTCCAAACTCGAAAGTGGAGGACACATGAACAGCCCTAAGCAATAACATTCATGTGGCTCTGAAAAAGGGTGAGAATGGAGGATTGCCTTGCAGGTCCTCACTTAGGCAATCATGAAACACAGCTCCAAACTCGAAAGTGGAGGACACATGAACAGCCCTAAGCAATAACATTCATGTGGCCTGAAAAAGGGTGAGAATGGAGGAT